>NC_134954.1:8307500-8425505 GCF_965638725.1 Aptenodytes patagonicus
AAAGGCCTAATTTAATGCAAAAAAACAAGTACTCCAACTGGATCTATTTTACAGTGAATTAATAATGCAGATTTATACAGAATGGGATGCATTGAGTGCTTTGTTTTTATAGGGGCTTCAAAACCACTTTTTCCCCCATCACAAAACATTACATTTAGTTATCCGACTGGTATTTTCTCAAGGCTTTTCTTTTGGTCCAAAAAAACTGTTAATTACCAGAATAATAGTTTGGACTAACTTGTAATTTTGAACTATAAAGTATACCATATTATACTGTCTCACTCTCAGTCCCACACACACAGAGATTAGTGTATTGCTGTATACACACACTATATCAGACCTATTACACAATTAAGTAAGATTATTTAGACACATAATCCTTTTTATTAAGCCCTATTACTAGTGCCACCATTGCTGAGTTGTTAAGATTGAAAACCACTGGGGTTTACCATAAAGTACAGTAGGTGGCATGCGACATCTCTTCTTTTAACAGAACTTCTCTTTTACTAGACATAGTGTTAAAATTAATTGCAGGAAACTTCACATCACAACATTTGGTTGTTTGTTCCCATCTAAGTAAAAATTGAGTCGCCCTGCGTAGCTGAGTTTTATGCTATTTTTACATTTCATCTGCAATTCCTGCTAAAAAGAAAACCTAATCAAAGACTGTATATACATACCACAAGGGTAACATCTTATCTCCCTTTTATTTTTGCAGATCAACTATTTATTACACAAGTATTTTTAGCAACTAAAACCTGGTTTGCAATGTGTTTCAGATGGAGTGTATTACAAAAAATTCACAGGAACTGTCAGATGATATTTTAGCTAAGAAATATTTGAGGGGGAGGAAAACCATTCACAGTTCAGACCTTTAACAGATGTTCAAATACAGGGGTATGATCTTGTACCAGGGAAATCAGCTGGATGTTTGCCACTGCCTCTAGTAAAAACTGCTTTTGAAAAACCTGAAGTCATTAAAAAATATAACTAATAATCCCAAAATAAACAGCACAGGAAGGGGCGAATGAAAGTGTTCTTACTGGTCTGGTTCATTTTGGTGATGATGTGTGCACCAAGGTCAAAGTGGTGAGAGGTGGAGAGTTTACCAGCAGGAGAAAAAAAGAAAAAAAAAATCGCAACCCCTCAAGCACTACCACTGCACTTAGATGCTTCTAAATAGTCCAAGTTATAAGCTTCAAATTTGATTGTTTCCTTCGCAGTATAGTCGGTCATCTTCCAGATCGTACAGACACAAGAACTTCAGCTTGTAGTTTGTATGATCACAGCTACTTTCCATATATATCTAATTCTGCATGTTGATGGCCCATCATTCATCCACCAGGTTTTATTTTGTTTCTAGCACTTAAGTTGTAGATGTCGTCATATTTTTCTCATTTGTAGAAAGATCGAATATTTTATGTATCCAAATAATACCTTAGCAGAAACAAATGTTTTGTTCTAAGATTAGGAATTTCATCATACAAGGAAATGAATCTGGTTGTCTACCTTTGCCGGTAAAAGCAAAAATGTAAGTCCCCTATACGGCCAGGACTACCCGTATTGATATTTACAGTAATAAAGCAGACAGCATGGCTCATCCACCAGACTGGGAAACAGACCAAATATCTAAACGCTGATGTCAGTAGAATCCCCGGGTTAAATATTGTAAATTTATTTCTATTATGTATTACAAAAGGCACCCTTCCTCATTAATTTTACTGAAGTCTCCAGATGGGAAACAAAATATTAATTTTGTTCAGCCTTAGGCATTGTTGACTGTTAAGGTACTCACTAAATCACTGATCTTATACACATTAATATTAGATTTCTGCTATAAAAATTTAAGACCCATGGGTATAAGGTTCGGTTTGTCATAAGTATAATTAATTGTTTTCAGAAATGATTAATTTGTCAAAATGGCAAACATACATATTGGGCAGGCAAGACTCCTGAGCAAGCTAACCTACCTTAAAGTCATGGTAATACTCATGGAATTATGCAAATTAATTGAGTCTTTCAATGTTGCATAAAATGCTACTACTAGTACAATGCATGGAACATTAGGCTGTTCATCCAACAAAAAAGTTGCATTTTAAAGGCAGGCATCTTTACAAGAGTCCTTATGGCAGAAGGTCCTTAGAAGTACAATCTATTTTTCTGCAAAGTGATAGACTTTCAACCGTTACACAGAAGTTGTATTTTTTTATCACAATTTTTAACGCAACCCTCAAGAGAAGAAAAAACAGTAAAACTCTGCTGGCCCTGAGACAAAGGAACCTAGGAGATTTGTACTCTGTACTGATGCTAGGAGGAAATGGTATATGTCCTAGTAAGAAGAGTTTTACTAGTAAAACCTCATTTACAAGCCTGGGAACTCGTGATACACTACATTAAAATCTAAAAAGATTAACTTAATTATGCAAATTAAATTTACTGTTTATCTTATCTTCTAAATAGTAAAAGTCGTTGTCAACATTGAAACAGCCAAATTATTCTAAATGCATTTCTTTCCCTCCAAAGTGAACTATACATATATTTGAAATTCCTATATAGTTAATTATTATCCAGAAAATCCATTCAGACATAGATTTATGCTCCTCACTAGCCAAAATTCTTTTTATGCCTACTAGTAGTGTCTGGTTATCAATGAACTCACTACATCACTGCAGCAAATGAAAATATTCATGTCAAATATCATCACCTTTCATATCCACAGATGATTGTATCTGTGATTAAGTAGTCCTAATAAAATGTTCCCTAACAAATCACTTGGAATTTCCTGGAGATTCACCCTGCTAACTCTACTTCTTCACTCCTAAAAACAGTAATTCTGAAGAAAGAAAGAGATATTCAAAATATTCAAAGAGATATTTCGGGGATGAAGAAAAGCTGCTCTCATGGCTGAAAATCTCTGTCCTAATTCCCATGGAGTCCCACAGAGCCGATTCTGATCTTCACCCATTTTATTCAAATGCCACCAACTGACTTTAGCGGTTGTTCCTATTTTACATTGCTGTAAATACTATTAGAATTACAATGGACACCAAAACACAGGTAGACTGAGAGTGCAACATCCATTCTGGCACGCTGCAGAATAACGCAGGGCCATTAGACAAATGCACTAGTGAATCAATTATTATGGTTTGAGGCAACAACTTCTGGTCTTGGACTAATAGACAAGTATTAATTTCAATCTCTCCAGTGTCAACAGTCTTGCTATTACCATATATATCAAAGGCACAGTTATTATGACAAACCTAATAGCCTCTTTTTCCACATCTAATCACATTTTAAATAGTTTTTTTTAACTTCTAACTGGACTTTGTATTTGAAAATTTATGACTTTAAATGCAGACATTCTTTGCTGCTTTTTACTGATATCTTCTAAATCAAATATGAACACCTGACATTCAGGGTGTTTATATTATAGCAAAGGTAATGTGGTACCTGCTGTACCCTCTGATGCCCTGTTAATTGTGTAGATGACTTGTAAAACACATTCAGGGGTTTTATGCAACCTTATCCTAATTAATTTCATGTTTGACATATTCAGTTAATTCATAGTCAGGAATATTATGTTCTGTTCCATAAATTCAGGTAAAGTTTTTTTCCTTTTTTCCCAAAAAAAAGAAAAATAATCCCCGCCAAAAAAAAAAACCCAAAAAAACAAAACCTCTGTTAGAATGTCTTTATAAATAGTCTTAAAGAATAAAAAAATTAGAAATTCCAATCCAGAAAGAAATCCAGCTCTTAAACCCACCGCATATGTAGATATCATGTCAAGCTACAATAATGGGGTCCATTGTGCTTTGAGTGCTTTCATGTCATACCCATTATCTCTAGCAGCAGTTGCTGTAGGTGGAGAGGACACAGCGCGTCTCACCTCCCAGCCCAGGATTCAACCCGGGTTACGTGGGAGTTCAGGGGGCCACGATGCCAGAGGAGCTGCATGGTCATCACTGGAGATATGGAGCTGGCGCTCCTGGAGGAGACAAAATGGAGCAGAAGGGTTGAGGTCATAGCTCTGGATGGGGAGAACATGCAGTAGGAATACAGAGAGGAACAACAGGGCCATCCCCGGCATAAAGCTGGGAGCCACTGGTCAGTGGTGGTACCCAAGCGAAACCGTTCGTGGACCTCTCCATTTAGACCACGCTTTGGTGTTAGAGTTTAACAGCACATGCCAGCAAACCAAGAGGGTAACAGGAAGGTGAGGCAGCAGCCAGCTACCCCCACACCTATAGTTGAGGGGCTCCTCCTATTTATTTAAAAAATAAAGTAGGAAGTATGGCAGAACTAAGACTTTGTAACCCAGAATCAATGCTTGCTCAGCTGGTAATTGTCACTGCCCAACCCTGCAAAAGTTAGGGCAACCTTGTACCTTGGGATATAGCCAAAGGAACAAATGAATCCCTCTACCCAGCAAGCACCAGTGACACCGTGCCGAGCTGTCCAGGCACACATGTGCACTAGACCCTTCAGCTGCATTTCCCGCAATCCCAATGCAGACACAGAAGAACGACGGAGTCCCTGTGACAGCCCAGCACCTCCCTGTGTACTTCCAAAGGCTGGCCACAAACAATCCCACAGTTCCACAAAAACTACGATTTGCACGGGAATTCACAGTGCCATGCCCTAACCATCTCTCTCGAAAAGAGCCGCACTTGGTCCCCCTGAGGGGAGGATGGGGTCAGCTGCTTCATTTGAGCTGTCCATATCGGAAGGAGTGACTTGATAGCAAAGGTAATGTGGTACCTGCTGTACCCTCTGATGCCCTGTTAATTGTGTAGATGACTTGTGAAACACTTATTTACCAGACGACTATGGCACAATGTCTTTCTCAATAGTTTTCCATATTATTATTACAGCGCATTTGCTAGGAACTTCTTTCAGCTGTGAGTTATTGCTCAGCTACAGAATATCCACAGCTAGATAGTAATCCTGCCCCATTTCCATGCAAGATCCTGAAGCCACAGACAGTCTTGTTCCACCGCACAAGGGCAGCGATGGGATTTGAACGGGATCACACATGGAAGGCATACCCAGGCGCTCTTTCAAACATTCCCCTCTGTTTGCATCCAGCACAGCAACAAATGAGAAGCACTGGGAGAAGAGGGCAAGAGGATGGTCATTATATTCGTGTCCACTCATCTTGTTGTAGGGTAAGTCTATATCTTCTTTCCACCTGAGAAGAGAGGTTTTCTTTTCCTTGCAGCGTCTTTCTACCTACCATTTAATTGGACTGGGTTCCAGACCTGCATCTTAAGGTCCGAGGCTTGCTCTCATTTATATGAAGGGAAGAAGGAACTGGGTCCCTAGGCAGCGTGTGTTTCTAATAAAATGTGTATTATTATTTCCTTAAAAGACCACAGTGTCTTAGAAGAGGTCCCATATCTGTATGTGAATTAAATATTTAGATACTCCGTTTGAAATCTATTTTTTCAGTGACCCATCATGTAACTATTGTGTGCATTTTGGCAGGCTACCATGTTGCACATGTGCAGCAAATATGGCTAGTAACAAATCATTGTGATGTCCCAAAAAGCATATGTTAAACTTGCCCCATAGTCAGCACTCAAAATACAGTATTTTGCTCATTTTACATTTCTTTTTTCGGTCTGAATACAAAAAGCAATCAGATCTCATTGGGGAGTTAAATCACTTGTGAACATAGAGCAATGAAATTATCTAACACAAAGGGCCCTTTTTTCCAACCCTTAAAATCACTGGTGAGCCTTTACACATTTATTCACTGTTGAAAATGATTTTGTAATTATTTTGAAAGAGTCATTTTGGGAGGTATGTGAAATGACTTCAACAGAAATACTCATACGAGAAAGCACTCAATGTAAAGATGACGTAATTGGACTCACAGCGTTTTTCATATTCAATTTCTGCGAAGCCACTCACTACCAGCTACTTAGTTGCTATTACTTACAGGTTATATGCTACATTTCATAACAGACATTTTTCACAGCTAGAGCTATAAGGTGAGATATTGCAGAAGACAAAAATAGTCTATGTTCAGGAGCTTTTGCAGTAACAAAGACGCGCTGCGGCCAGAGTTTGTGTCTTCACTTGTCTAAAATTAATTTAAAGCACAAATCACATGCCTACACCCCAGTAACGGCTTGTGCCAATCAACTATTCTGGTTTATATCTGCAATTCATTTTTACAGGCTCTAAGAAATACAGACACATATTTCAGGCACATATTTTTCTTACATCCAAAAAGGGGGATGGGCACTTGTAAAATCAGCTTTTATAAAAAGATATCCATAAACATGTATTACAGAGATGAAATTTTCTTGTTACTGCAGAGCTATAAATCATTGCCTCTTCCTAAGTGATAGGGGTGTAAAATATTTATTTCATATTTGTATATGTCTACATAGTAACATATATTGCGGGGTGACTGCAACCTGGCATTCATAGGATGCTAAAGAGTTTATAGGGTATCCTAATATTAATATAATTTATCAGTATTTGAAGACCTCAGTGTTCCATCCTTAATCATTGCAGTTTGTGAATGATCAGCATGGGCAAGCATCAGAAAATAAAGATAATAAAGACAATGCGGGATTAGTGGTATGCTGCAGAAAGAGAACCTTTCTGGCACCACATGCTGAGATGATGCTAACATTATGGTAAGAAAGCAGTCTCTTTGATTGCTCTAACACCACTATATTTCTGAAATGGTTGCTTTTGTTACCATCAAAATCAGAAGAGGCAACTTAAGACTTTGTTTGTTCTGTAACCTACAAAAAAGACTTCTCAACATCATAAATACTGCAAGTTTTTTTATTATTATTCCAAAAGGTTTTGCTTTCTACTGTGAACCTTACACGATTTGACTGCTTTCTCAGAGTTCTAGTTTGAACTTACTTAATGCACTTATATAGGTAGTTTTATACTACCAAATTAAAAATGCTAAATCAAAAAGGTAGCGTGCCTGTGTCACCACTTTATACCTTTTATGTCATTTTAAAATCTTGTTGCTTTTTTTTGTAATTTTGACATAAAATTGTAATTGACATCAAATTAAAATGTTTACCCTGTTTTAGATGGTTTAAATGCGAACAATTAAGTATGTTACAAATGAAAACTGATTTTAAAAAAGTGTTCTCTCTTAAATCTATCTACACTAAGGATCACTGCTGAAAGTTATCTCAACCATTCAAAAAAGCACTCACTGTTTGACCTTTAAACTAGCTTATGTATTAAGTTAAAAAAAAAATCCTCTAGTAAATTAAATTGCTTTGGGGGCGAACCTAAATAAATGAATAATTAAACAAAACCAAGTCTCACAATAATATCCTGCATGGGACTACGTAGAAAATGAGACCGAATCCTCAGATGATTTGAGTAAGGGAGACACTATCCTCTTACATTTAAAACACTAACATGCAACCCAAAAGTAAAAACTAAAGATCTAGAAACAGCCATTTTACTACAGGAATAAAATTGTTTATATTTGAACCAAAAAACTTTTATCTGTTGGAAACTGGAGTGTCAATTCCATTCCTTGATGTTCCTTGGGTCATGAAGATTTTAAAAACACAGAATTCATTCCACAAGGCTGGTAATTTCTTTTGTTTGGCCAAAATTTGAGTCTGCCATCAGGATGCGCCAGAGTCAGATGCTAAAGCAACCACTTTTTTTCTTTCTTTTGAAGTAGCCATCAACAATCTTCAAACACATATAAAATTAACAAGATATTACTTGGCTACATATTCTTGAGCTTTATTAGACATGTTAAGGAAAGAAAGGGTTTGTGATATTTTCCCTTCACCATCAGCAACAGCGTCATTATGGCTATTTAAAAAAGTTGCTGCGCTGCAGTTACTGTGGCACATGGGACTGAAATTTCCATTACAATGCACCAAGTCCGCCTCAGGTCCTGGAGACTGTGGGTATTATTTTTTTAAATGTTAATTTTTATTTTATTTTTACTTTATATGTAGAAATCTGACAGCACTTAAATTTTAATCATTCAGAAGCTTAATCCAGGATTTCTTTCAAAGCTTAAAATTCCCTGAAAAGCCAAATTCCTTGATGTGCAAGAAATGCAGAATCAAACCCTAGGTAGCTAGATCCAAGCTTTGTTTTATCAGCCAAGAAACAAAGTTCTCCTGATTTAAAGTACTGCACATAACATTGCTAAGATAAGGATTTAGTTTCCTAAGCCAGGCCCTGATCCTTTAATGAGCTGCGGGTAGGCTGACACACACGCACGCTGCTGGAGTCACGATGACTCCACTTGCAGTAAACTCCAGTATTGGCCAGGTTCCCCCATTTCCCTTAGACTTCAACGGGAGAGAAAACCGTCTTTTATGCTGTCGTTTCATTATATTTTAAGACCCCCTAATAAGCATTTATTCCGCACCCTCTGAATTCAGCAGGAGTAGGACATGACGAGAAACAGGCTCTTTTCTTTTGATTGATATTATTAATATAACAGTAAGGATAACCAAAGAGCACAGATTGTGAGATTTTAAAATTTGTTTCTATTTTCTAAGAGACATCAGCATCAGCATCATAAGTCCAAAATGGTTCATCATCAAATGATGATGTATTCACCTGAAGAGGGACAACTTTATTCTACTGATCACCACTACTGCAATATTAAGCAAATTCTCTAAACAATAGGATATTCTGGGATTATGCTTTCCCTACCCTTTATCCAGCATTCACCTGTCCTCACTAGCAGTTCTTTTCACCACAACATTTTCATTCAAATCAATACACTTCCGAAAAAAGGATTGATTTCATGAAAACATCATTTTGACGGAAAAATGTATCAGGGAAACTCTGTAATGGTATTTCAAAGATCCCCAGTTTACCTTAGAAATTAAAAAATAATTTCATCGCTTAACAAAACTTACTTCCAGTACTGTATTTTAGGAAATCTAAAACTATTGAGTCACTCGGTTATATTTTTCACATGTCCTTTCTGTGATGCCAATGGGACACCTCAAAAATAAGATATATCACACTAAGGTTTTTCCTGTAAAATATTTACATGAAAGATTATACATTTTAAAGCTTGCACAACCATTCTGCTTTCATCATACTGTAAAATAGTCATAAAATAAAAAAATGCTAGATATGGCAAGATTTTTATTTAAAAAATAAACAATACCTTTGTATTTTCTGCAAATACTATAAAACAGTGTAAAAGAAAAGCTAAGAAATAAAATTATATTTGTAAAGTCTGTAATTTAATATTTTGATAGTCCAACTCTCTACTTTTTTTCTCTAAAAGAAAATAGTGTTTGTTATAGAAAATAAGACTCATTTAGTAGCGTTGCACATAGCAGATATCACAAATTATTTACAAGCAGATCATTTTATGGATCTCCCATTGTTCTGGCAATACAATGTGATGATCCTTACTACTTCATTTCATTAATTCATCACTTTATGGAAACCCATTTGGCTACAAACAAAGCATCTACCCACTGTGGCGTGTTTAATTTTGACAACTTTCCTAATCTAATACATGGAAACATTGGAAAGAAAATATCCTTCAGCTTTAAAATGGCTCGTAAAGGCACAGAAGTGAAATTTGTGCTTACTTTCGGTTCGCAGAGGAACAAATCGCAGGCCGAGCACATTTGCACGTGGCCAATAGCCAGCATTATCCCCGCAAAGCTCAGGGCTCTCCCCATGCATTTATGCACCCGCCAAGGTACAGGACCACCTCTGGCACCGGCACCAGCACCGGCACCAGCCAGAGGACACCAAGACACACCACCGGGGTGGGGAACAAAGCTGTGTAAGATCCCTCACAGGTCAGCCAAGACCGTCTTTGACATTCCAGCAATAACCGCTGGGAGGATGGTCCTCTGTTACAGAACAGAGGGATGTGTTTGGCCTCTGAACATGTAAAATGGGATAAAACTCTTTGTAAGTGGGATGGGGCCCTGAACCCAAGGACTTCCCCAGCCACCCCCACGCCAGACACATCCAAACAGCATCAAAATGCGTCTGATAGCCTACAACAGCACCTGAGTTCACCACATTCGTCTCACTTTGGGAAGTGAAGGGGATAGCTGTGTTACATATGTAGTAATAATTGGCAAAGACTGAGCTTTTGTAATGGCCTCTGCAGGACTCACTGTTTTTGTTTACAGCCAGTATGCTTCACCACCCTGTTTTCAAGATACTTCATTACCCCTGCTAGCTCCGAGTCTAGTGATTTTTAGGTATATGTCATTAGCCTGCTGCCCAAATCTACTAGCACAGAGCTCTGGGCAGATAAATATCACAGAGGAATTTGTAGTGTCAGTTTGTGGAAGGAGGCAGCCCTCGTACACTTTTCTCAGTCCCATTGCATTTGCTCTGGGGAGGCCTGGCTTATTAGCATTCTGATTAATAAAGCCCATTTATACCTTTAAAGAGATCAAAAGAAGACCTGTTTTGGGAGACTTGGGTAGAAGTTCTCACACGCTTTATAAATGCAGGCCAATACGCTGTGAGCAGGTCACACCACGTCCCCTTCAAGAACTACAGTCCTGAGAGCCACATGAAACAGCTCATCAACACTTCCAGTTGAAATCAAACCCATGCTAATAGCAACTGCGCACGTGTACCGTCATCCTAACGCACGCAGAAACAACATACAGTGACTGCGCTAACGAACAAACAGCAAAGCCTCAGGTAGCTGGATTCTGACCCGCTTACATTGATTTTTTCCCTGACTGACGCCAGAAAATTGCATGCCAAGTTAGAAGGACAAGAGGGGCCTGGCAAGACCGGACACCTGCACGGCAGTTTTTGGGCACATGCCCGCAGCCCACGGCAGGGTGCTAGGCTGCAGGAGGGGCCGGGGAGAGCAGGGGGGAGCTGACCCTTTCAGCTCCACTCACCCCATTAATGAATGCATGGTGAGAAAGGGTGGCCTGATCCGTGCTTCCTACTTCCATCACACTAGAGAGTGTGCCAGGCTAGATACTCACATCTGCCATGTCTGAAGAGACGAGAAAACACATCCTCTATTTTGTTTTGGGTTTACGGGAAAAATGTGGGGTTTAGCTTTAAACAATATGGCAAAAGAACGACATTCAGTATAAGCATCTGCACAGCACTGTGCACACTCAACACCTTGTACGAATAACAACACGGCTTCATTAATTGCTCCCAAGTCATCCAGTTGCTGGGACAGACGACACGCAGCTCTCCATAAATGCATATGGTATGAACCAGTGCTTGCCTGTGTCTGAATTAGCGCCTTATTGCACTGGTTTGGCGATCGAAATGGTTGCTCCAAGACTCTTTGGAGCCTTTGTGAAGGGGACCGCACTCCTCCACCTAGAGAGGAGCCGTGGAGGCAGCAGCAGCAGCAGCAGCAGCAGCAGCCAGCTGGCCGGCCGGGCGGCTGGACGCCTGCCAGGGGTGGCTCGCCTCCAGCACTTCAGCCCCTGGAAGCTTTGTAGCAGGAAGTAGCTGACAGACCATCAGGGATAATGCTTTTTGTCTATTAGGTAACTGAAGCATAATTTGATGAAAGTTAACCAAGAAAAAAAATCAAAAAAATAAGTAAATAAAAAGACAATCCTTGCTAAACTTCATGAGAAGAAAGCCACGGGATAACTACCTCTATGGCTTTTAAGTGAGAATGATAACACTCTGCAATACATGACATATTGGTGATGTGGCCACTACATCACATACCAGTTTTGATCTGGGGCTGCTCTGTGCAGCCTGCCATTTCATTCCCACAGCTAACATGCTTTGCAGTTTTCCCACATCCTACACCAGGTACAAGAATATTTTCCAAACCCCCAAACCATTTCTACTTTTAACAGTACATCATTAAATTATTCAATAGGTCTTCTCCTTTCCTTTCACCTTTGAGAGATTTCTAATTCAGGGACTGGACTGTTACCAGCAGTAAAAGTAAGAACAATGTGTTTTCATAGATGTGTCTGAGGGATGAAGATGGTCTATGGATTTGGTAATAGAAAGAAAAACTAGTGATACAGAGAAAACCCTTGACTTTCAGAGACTAATCCTTCAAAGATCTTAAGGCCGGAAAGGCCCATTATGATCTTTTAACCTGACCTCCTAAATAACATTGACATAAATTTTCATTTTGCAATTACCACACAAAGGCTGCAACACTAAGGGTACCAAAACCCACCCTTTAGAAAGTCTTCCAGACTTGATGTAGAAATGCCAAGTGATAGGGAATTCACTAGAACTCTGAATACGCTGTTCAAGTGGTTGAAGAGTTTCACTGTCAAACACAGGCACCTGATTTCTAATCTTAAACTGTCCGGCTTCACTGTCCAACCACTCCATCTCGCAGAACATACTGTGCTTGTATGCCCTACCTGCTGCTCAGTTTAAGCATTGGTTGTAAACCCCTTACGGCTCTTTATGATGTGTCTGGCATAATGGGATCAACATGCTACTACTACCACCACCACCTACTACCACATTAATCTTCTTAACCAGAGCATCCCTTAGGAGCTCACATTCAGGTATTTATCTGCCACAACCCCTAAATCCTTTTCATAGTCATTGTTTTCAGTTAAATTTTTCCTTCCAGTAAGTGTGACTTATGTGTTTGCAGATACCACAGCTGAGAAAAAAAAAAAAACACCTCCTACCACAAATGTATTACTGACTAACTTGTAAGATTGTCACTGAGATCAAATAGCACCTTTCTCCTCAAATAGTACAGGGATCGGGGCACTCTCTACTCTTCCACATGTAAGTCTGGCTTATTGCTCAGTTTCACCTTGATCCAGACTCATATTTTGATGGGCTTAAAAGTGAACATGGATACGTCTAACAAGATGTGAAATTAACCTTTCACATTTTCTGAAACAGCAAAGTGAAAATCCAATTCTTTTGCTATAACGGCCTCTCCCATTCCCATTCCTCGCCGAACATGTATGTACGTGATTCTGTCCCCAAAAATATCATGCAGAAAGGTAGAAAGAGCTTATCTCAGTGTTGCAATGGCCAGACCTTGAGATTACGTTAGGTTTCCCTGTGCTTCGTACTCTTGAGGGTATTTGGCAGAGGGCTAGCGAAGGGTAGATTGGAGGGGAGAAAAATCTTCAACCCACTGGACCTATACCCATCTCTGCTGGAAGATTTTGATTTTGATGGCTTATATTTAAGAAACACCACTCAGTAGGCAAGCCAGAGAGGAAAGTACACATGAAGTTAGAACGGCACCATGCCCACCAGCATATAAGCAACATTGGCTGTGAACAGAGAGAGGACTCAGTGACTGCACTGGTTTTGAATTTTGCATCAGACGGCCCCTGCCTTTCGGTGGTACTCCTTCTCACAGCCAAGAGAAGAGCTGCTGTGGCGGCACTTCCCATGTTCACTTACGGGCAGAAGAATGCCCAAAAGTGCTGTGGGGGGTTTTTTGTCATTTACAAACACCCTACTGCTAGTATCTAAAAGAAGCAAAAACACATATAATCAAAAATCCAGGAAAACTTCACACACTCGCCGCAAAATATAATGCACTGAAAATCCATAGGTATTACTATGGTTACTAATCCATAGATAACTAGTGTTTCCTGCCTTTTCTTACTTTGTGGGTTTGTCTGTTGTGCTTTATTCACGAGAGGAGTTCAATAACAAATTATCCTTAATTTACTGCTACTAATGATGTAGGCAATTTTTGGTCCCAAGGCTGCTGCCTTAATACAGGAAAAACACCCAGTGAAGCAGACAGAAGCTTTGCCTAAGTAAGGATGGCAGGATTAGGCCCGCCTTATTATACAGTTATTTATTACACAATGATAATTAACACGAGGTAGACAAGCTCATTTGTTTGGCAACAGCAACCCTGGCTGAAACATACGGTTAAAAAGTGCTGAGCATAAACAGTGGGAAAAAATGCTTACGCAACAATAAGAAAATGTATGATTGTGTATTCTATCACATAGCTTAAAAACTGCAGGTTAAGCAAATTACCACTGGCACTGTGTATTCGTAATCCTGCCAATCACCTAAATGAATGATCAGGTATGAACCTTTCAATTCTAGCCGCGTTTCTTTCCAAATACCTTACTATTTAGCAGCCTAAAGGGAGCCAACACATCAGTAGCGCCTTCTAT
Organism: Aptenodytes patagonicus; assembly: GCF_965638725.1. Classification (NCBI taxonomy): domain Eukaryota; kingdom Metazoa; phylum Chordata; class Aves; order Sphenisciformes; family Spheniscidae; genus Aptenodytes; species Aptenodytes patagonicus. The sequence continues at coordinate 8,321,597 of NC_134954.1, forward strand.
GCACTGTCGAGTCCCAGCTTGAGCACACCAAACTCTGAGGCCTTTTGAAATCTTTAAAGACAATCATACATAAGACAGTTTCTATATTGCAGGGCTGGCTAGCGATACTGCAACACAAAACAATATTTCAAGCTTTCTGATATACATGTGTCACCTCTATGTGACAAATAGCTTGTATTAATTAGGCACTAGACTTGGTGAGATTGCTGTTATTAACTGAGAGAAGATGGGTTGAATTTAATTGTGTGTGACATCAAAGTCAAGTGACTGATATTTCAAGCATCATTTAAAATGTTTGATATTGGAGTCATTGTATTCACATAAAGACTGTCTAAAAATATAAAGGAGAATGATGAGAGAGGAACTGAAATGCATTCATACAATCCATCTTACGAAGTGAATTTGATGTAATTTTGCTTGTATTTTTGACCCAGTGTTGACAATATTTATTTATTTAGTTGTATAAAATTATTACTTTGAAGAACAGTTTATTTTTCTCAGTACTAATTTTGGAGACAGCTGGGATGGTTTGTATTGGTTCCAGCATCAATGTTCTCAGAAATGTGGACATAAGGGGGGGGGGGGAAACATAAAAGATAAGCTTGCACTGGGATTTGCTTTATAGCCATTAATGAACACTGTTTGGAAAATGTTTACCTAAGAAAAGCAGACTGCACATTATTTAGGCAAACTTCCGTAACAGCTTGAAAAAAAGAAAAGGGAAAAGGAAGTTATATTTAAAACTGCATGTGAAAGAATATATTTAAGGAGTAAGAGCTCGCTATTGTACTATGCACTGTACAAATAGTAACAATCTCACACTCATCAGGATGTGAGGAATGTTGTTTTAGGGTCGAATGCTTCTCTCATTTAAGATGCTGGCCAAAATCCCCTTCAGTTTGATGGGGCAGAATCATATCTGTGATGTAGCATGATAATGTATATGGTGTTTTGCTAAAAAGTGGGTCAATAAACAATTGCCCCAGAGGATACTTGTCTATAATGCTTCTGCATTGTACCATTTCCTTTCAGTTCTTTCTTTAAAAATAAATAAAATAAACCACTTGCTTATTCCATGCTTGCCATAAAGCATACAAAACAATCCAACTGAAATCAGCTTAATTAAACCGTAATGCATTGCAAGCAAACATGTATCCCCTAGGTATTCCCAAGTAGAGAAATCCAAAGTGCACGACAGCCAAAAGTAAATATTAACATTTTCACAAACCAGAAAGACAATCTTCCCATTAGGACAACCTCCCCGCTGCCCCACTGGTGCCCTAGACCCACACACTGTGGGGCGAGGGGGGACAGTCAGGCTCCCTGGAGGTGCCTTTCCCCTCGCTGCAGCCCAGAAGCCAGTGAGGAGGCCAGAATATAAAATCAAATATATATAAAATACATATATTAAAAAATCAAATTATATATACGTATGTATAGCGTGCATATATATGTGGGTTTGCATGTATGTAAATATAATTCTATAAATTGTGTACATTATTTTTTATTTATACATATCAGAACTAGTACTCCCATAATCACAAGCTCAACTAAGACTAGAAAGCAAATATGAAGGATATAACATCATCTGCAGTGGGGTTCAGTTCTCAGGAGGGCTTCGTCCTCCCGGGGGGGCATCTTCTAGACTGACCTGGCAAACTGTTTAACCACGTGCTTAGTTGTAAGAACCAATTTCGATGGGGGAACTGATGTGCATCGAGCCAAAAGACACATAAATATCTTAGCAGTTGTATAGGTAGAAATCCCAATAGCTGACAGAAGATTCATGGAAAAACTCCAGTTTCTGTAAGATAGCAATTCTCCCCCATTTCTCCTGTTCTTCACCGCAATGGACCAAAATCCTCTCTGAAATATTCCAATTCTCGTCCTCAATGGGATCGCAAAGGTGCACCTTTCCCTTACTCTGCACAGGACTGGCATTAGCCTCAGGCTTTAACTAGCCTTCTGCTAAGAAAAATATAAATTATTTCATTGTAAAGCAAGTTATTCTAAAATATCTTAGTGTGTCAGGCAGGATTCTATCTTTGGCAGTTGTAATGTCAGTCTAAGCGTAATTGATAAAGTAATTTATATAACCAAGCAGATTTTTTCTATATATGAATTGTTCACAGAAGCAGCTCTGGATTCCCTGCAATTCATTTGTTATTAGGAGCTATTTAGAGAATCATTACAACAACCTCTCACCGCTCTGTCCTTCATCTGACAGACAATCGCTGCTAACACTTAATATTTCAAAGAAACTCATACAGCATATTCCTACTTTTTGATAAAATTTGCAGAACTCTCTGAACGAAGTTGCAGTACCATATTTACAAATTAAAAATGTACTCTTTACAAAGATTTTCAAATGTGTTTAAAATTCACTGTTTCCACAACCATCCCTGCCAGAAAGCTCATCTGCCTAGAAGAATATTCAGGGGAAGCAAATAGTAAAGAGTGTGAATATAATCAAAGCAAGTTTGCTTAAAAATGCAAACATATTTGAGGGGTTTGTTTTGTTTCCTCTATCCAGCTTGCACTGTAACCTTCACAGTCTGACATTAAATTAAAAAAAAAAAAAAACCTCTTCCATTTGCAGTAGAAAATACTTTAAAACCAAGCTCATGCTTAAATTCTGTCACCACTGAAATCAGACATTCTTTCTGAAAAGTGCTTTCTGGCATGTTGGTTATGTGATAAAAATGAGAGGAGTGAGAACTGCCAAAGGAACAAGTTCAACCATTTTAACCCCGTGCCTCAATACCTACATTTAAATGCAGCTCAGAGATGTTATTTGGTTCTGTAATTAGACTTCTCATAATACCTGCAAAAAAAAAGCAGGTATCAATCTAATAATATTCTTCACCTGTCTTCAGAAAAATGGTGAAAACCTTAAGGCAAGGTTTTGAAAAGGGGTAGTGCTACTTCTCCTTTGAAGCACAAAAACTGTTTATGTATCAAATTTGACTGTGACATAAAAGTTTCCTCTCTAGAACATAAGCCAAATTTATTCGGTCTTTAAACTTTGCTAGTGTGTTGTTGGCTGGAATGTGACCTTTTTGGAACTGTTTTTCGAACATCATTCCAGTGGCTGAAATACCAGTAGCTGCGTTTTGGACGGCTTCCAGTCAGCTTGTCTACCTGTCTGCCGTGAAAGCGTGAGCTGGCTGCACTGCTGCTGCACAACAGTGCCGCAGGCGTTATTTTTCTTTCCTGGCAAATGCACGTGACTTTCAATTTTTGCAACCGTTGGTAGTCCACCGGCAGATTTATTGACCAGGAAAGTTCATGCCTCCTCCGTGCTGCCCAAATAGGCTCTGTTTTGTTTTGGTTTTAGCTGGGCTGCTACCTGACCTCCAATGTTGTAGGAATGATTTTACATCGGCAATTAAATGCTGGAGTAGTTATTTGTAGCTTGCAATTGTCCCCATTTAAAAGACTAACTGCCCAATTGCAAAGCTTCTAAATGGGTGCAATTGCAAGTTCAAACAGTTGGGCCCACTTGTAATTACGGGCACGAAATTGGGCTCACTTATGTCGGAGGTTGCTACTGGAGACATAGGCCACCGACTAAAAATATCGGTTCTTTGCCTGGTTGCTACTCTGTATTGGTTCATTACAGCATGAGGAATGAAAGGAAAAGCCTCTTGGTGAGGAGACGGAAGAAATAAATACATTAAGACAATTTGAGACTATAAAGTGATCAACGTGGCGCCTAGGACAAATGATCATAACTGTCTCATGCCTAATCACCCATTTCACACACAGTTTTATGAACAAGCTTTGTTCCCTTTCACAGCTTTTCTCTTATTAAGGCAGCCAGTGGCAATGGTCAGAGGACCCAATTCCAGGTACCAGATACACAAGCTGTGGGATGCCACTGGCCATTTTAAACCATCTGTTGCACCTACAGCTTTTTTTCCTTCTCTCCACTTGAAAGAAGCTGATCAAGAAAACACCAGCTGGAGGTTTTTTCTCCTCTCACATAGTCAGACGGCGGGTACAGTGTTACTGCTGTCGGGGAAATTGTGTCTAACTCATCCTAATCATAATCAGGAAAAATTTCCCACTGCTTTCTCCCCACTGCAGAAGTATTTTCAATGGTCGAAGGATATACTTCTGTAGGTAAAGGCTCCTTTTTGGTGCCATCATAATCTCCCGCACATACCTGACGCTCTCCCCGAAGCATATTCCAGGCTCGACAGCGAGAGCACAGCCCTATGGACGTGTGCACCCAGGCACACACAAAAGTGTGCTGTTTACCAGCTCTTCATTACCACTGCTTAACTCCACGGCACAACTAAGAAACAGCTCCGCTGCATCCACGCGCATTGCTTCCTCACAGTCTACTCAAACCGGTGCTCCTAATCAGCCGCCGAGCACGTCAAACCACTGCTGTTCAGCTCATCTGCTGATGACATGAGACACATCTGGGCAATGGAACAAAGGGAATATTCTAAACGTGCTTATGCTAAGAGGAGAATTAATATTCATCCCCAAAATGTGCAACTGCCAGCCCAGAACGGTAAATACAATTGACTACCCTACAATACTAAAGTCTTGGGGACCAGATTCTCCCAAATCCATTGAAATCAAATTACATCTAGTGAGGATGTGGCCATTGAGACAGATATTCAGGTAAAACAGAAATATATTTAAATATAATTGCATTTTTTTCAGCATCACATGCACTGCAGAGTGCATCTATTTTGTGTAGATTCAACAAATGATATTTTAATGTACATACATAATTTATTGAGCAAGCAGTAGACTTGGCTGAATGAATGTCAGCCATTGAAGATCCAACATGGTGCATTTTCACGCTTATTACTTAGTACAATAGCAAAGAAGGAAACACTTAACATATTTATGAACTTGAAATCTCTCTCAAGTTCCACGGTGTGGGACTATCACAAACGTTATCACATTTCTTCTCCTATATTTATGACAATGAGTAAGTTAAGCACTTACTGTGTATTTTTCAACCTAAAAAAGGTTTACTTACCACCTGTACTATTCTTGCAATACTGTGAAATATAGCTAGAGAACGTCATCTATTTTTATATCTTTCCCATAATTCCTGTTTATCTTACAGACAGTGGATAAGATGCAGTGTCTTTCATACTTAGATATTCTAATGTAGCCAACTAATTTCTGCATATCCTGCTTAAAATGATAATGATTAGGTGAAAAAAAAAATCTAGTGGTTTCAGCACCAAAACCAGACAGTTTTAACAATATGTCTATGATAAAACAAAATTATTAGCCATCTATTTAAAAATGGCCACAGTACATTTTTTAGGCATCTTCGGTCTAAACTTTAAATTGCAGATGTGCCTGATGATTGCAAGGGAATGGGAGTTTGGACTCCACGATCCTGTTCTCGGCCCTGCTATTCTGACGAGATATTTCACCGAATGCATTAATTAGCTTGAAAAGTTTCTTATTACTGTGGTTGCTCCCCATAAGCAAGTCCTTGATTTTAGACAGCAAGAGCAGAATTCATTTCATATCAGTGTAATTGCCCCCAATTACCTACAGCCACCTAGAATTACCTCGTGACCAGAATTAGATGTGCTTATTTCTTTCCATCAGCATTAAATGCAGTTAAGACGTAGCGATTTAAGTTCAGAGGTAGACATCTCTGCGGCCGCTCTGTAAAGTTAGACTTCAGAGATGAATCACATTCCCATTTCCAGTGCTGAGAGGCCTTTGCCTCCCATTGATTTCAGGAGGAGTTGCATGTGCTTAATGTCCAAACTATAGTAGCCACATTTTCAGGCCAGCTCTGCACTTAGTACCTCCCATCGCTCTCATTAGGCACCTGGAATCTGACCCGTATCATGGAGCAATCACTGCCGCTGCGGTTCACGATGGCGGCACATCTACCCTGCTGAGATAAAGCACCTATTTGGACCTCTTTGGCTCTGAAGATTCACTGGAGAGGAGAGCCCAAGTGTTTCTGGAGAGTGGGGAAGAAGAAAATTAGTCTTTCAACAGGCTATCATTAGGTTAGTAGCATAATATAATAATTTTTTGTCCTTGACAACTGATTTGTGCAAGGTAGAGGCAGCATAGGCTATAGCAGGTTAATATGTCCTATGTCCCCACAGAACTGCTCGAGGCAGAAGAGAAACACAGGAGAAGCAATGCCAGAGGACACCTGGGGAAAAGGTGTCCCCTTGCTCCTGTGGGCTGGTGTGTGGAAAGCCCCTGGAAAATTTTCAAGCTGATTTGCTTTCTGTTTTCCTGATTGTTCAGTGATAATAAAAAAGAATGGCAAGAAAAAAAAAATCCTTTAAAGGACTGAGGCTCGGAGCTTTATTTCCATTTCCCAGGCTAGTGAAACCACCCACTAGCTTATATAGCCCTTAGGCATCCTCTTCCCTGAATTCATCCTCACAGGACACCATTGCCTTCAGTTTTTCTATTCTATATAGGTTCTTATACTGCCCTCATCACCGTAGTAGCTGAGTGCCTTCCAGTAGTGCATTATGCGATGTGACTAACATCTGTGACAACCAAAGCAGGAGGGAAAAACAGTTAAGGCCCCAGTAGCTTTCCCCCTACATAGCATTTCACTTTCCAACACTAATAACTTTCTCTCTGTGAATACACAGCTAGATTGTTGTGGTCATGCTTGTAGCAGATCAGCAACGTTTCATTCTCTCTGATGCTGAATTTCTCACTTTAATAAGGCGGTGCAGGGATCATTCTCCTTCATTCTACTCACTGAAATGCAAAAGGGTGGGAATTATTCTTCAATTATATTTAAACTATTTTAAGAAAATCAGCCATGACCACAAAAATATAGTGGGTGAGGTAGCCTTGACTAGTAACATAAGCCACACGCTTCAGACAAAATCTGTGTAAGAGACAACATTTAGCACCGGCTGCAGCATTTGGAGGAAATTTTTCAGTACCAGACTCGGCTTCCCAAGCCGTGGGTTGGAGGTTAAAGGGGCACCGTGTTCCCCAGCAGTGACAACTGAATATCTCATTGCAAGGGAACTCGCATATGGGAACAATATGCCTGCAAATCTTTTAAACGTATGCAATTGCTTTGCCAGAGCAATTGATATGTTGTGGAAGAAACATTGCAGGGCAGGTGGTTGCTGTGAGATGACCCCACACTTGGGACCAAGAGTGAGACGTGAGGTCAAAGGTCAAGTGTGACTTTGTTAGAACCAAAAAATACGGTCACCTCACCACTGCTGCACACCCTGCAGCAGCCATCGCCGCTGAATGCCACACGGGTTGCGGGAGTCTGGCCGCTTTTTACTGGCATGAGACAAAGCAATTGCATTTACTATTAGTTTTCCGATTGCATTAAATGTGACGTTAAGAAGTACTAAAGTCTATACGCACATATAAAACAATACTCTTCTTCGGTGTCTTAGGCGTACTAGTTCACCGGGACAATGAGAAGGGTATCATGAAAGCAACTAGAAAATCATTTTAAATAAATAATTTAAAAATTAAAAAATCCTTTTGGCATTGGCGCTCACTCTGGGCAGGTATTGCCCCAGAGATTATTCACCTGCCGCTTCAGAGAAGTTCTCCTTGGCTCTAAGAAACCCTAATGGAAAGTTAAGAATTTGGGGGTGGAGGGAGAGAGCAGAGGAAGACGGTTTTGCTTGGGTTTTGTGGGTTCCCTCCCAGGTACCAGGCACTATAGATAGAAACCATCTAGATGCTAATTGACCTAGATTAAAACATAATGTAGGGAATACTGTAGAGAAAACTGAAAAAGGTTCTACAGATTTAAAAATCCCTTTCCTTTCTAATCTCTTTTTCCTGCTGTCATTCCAAAGGATCCCAGAATATTTCACAAATTTTATAGACACATTCCAGGATGGATTGCAAAAGCTGATTAAAAGCGTATGCAGTAGCAACACAATACCACAATTAGGATGGGAAATGGAGAACACTAGACTTGATCTTGCCTCAAGCAAAATGTCCAATAGCAATGAACGCAACACAGAAAGAGGGACAGAGCACAGATGTTCAGACCAGAAGACAAGCCAAGAAAGGCTTAAAAGATCACCGGCTACAAGACATTTCATAGAAAGCACACTGTCTTATTGCTCTGTGAGCATTATCACACAAGACAATGCAGACTCTAATTTAAACAGTCAGAGGGAAAGATCCTTAAATTGGATGCCAGTTGGCTACGACAACAAATACGTATCGCTGTTCTGACAGCGTTCACTGTGGTAAACTACACTGTGAAGTAATTATCCTAGAGACTCTGGCATCCCAGAATAAATAGCAAGTCAAAGGATCCATCAATATTCTTCCAGGGCAACAAAGCCAGAAGGGGAGTGTAGGAAAACCGTAACAGCCTGGCCAAGGGGAGGTGGGGGCAGACAGTGTCCCTGTGGAGCTTGCCCTGCCGTGGCTGTGCTCCAAGGGCACTGCTGCAGCGCCTGGTCAGGTCTTCAGAGCTCTACATGTCACCGCTGCAATGCCAATGAGTACCAACCTATGAGTACCAACCTACATTGCCTTGTTGGAGCCACTGGCGATGTACGTGCATATGCAGGACCAAAATATTTGTACTGCTGTTGGGAAGTATTTGCAAACTGTCAAATTTGTCATTTCCAAAATGAAAAAGATATTTACACCAGGCTTGCCTGATGCAGACACGCTCATGGTTCAGGGAAGACTTTCTAATCTGAGCCACGCTATATCTGCTCCCAGCTGCTCCACGGTTAGTGGATGCGAAGGTAACGCAGGCTACAGGCTCCCAGCCTACAGTCCTGCTATCGGAAACTCACAGGGTGTGGGGAGGAACGAGGAGGGAACTCAATCTGATTGCTATCACTTTTACTTCTAGTATAACACAAAAAGAGAGGGTAAGATGTGCAGTCACACATGCAGATTATTTCTCTAATTGCTATCTCCATTACAGGGATAAAGTAGGATAGGATAAATCCTCCATTACATAGGATAAAGTAATTGAGCAAGAATGTACCTATGACACGAAGTCGAGAGAAGTCACTGATTATGTGACCCATACTTTAATGGGTGTGATGCAAAGGTCAGGAGAATCAGGGGAAAATCTCCCATGATTTTTATGGCTGCTACAATAATGTAAACTCAGTATAATCGAGTGGTTAGAGCAATGGCCATGAACCTAGGAAAATTGGTCCACTTCTCTGCAACACATACGTTCAATCTCGTGTTTAATCCACTGCACAGTAATACTCATGATAACGAGACTTCCATTTGCCCAGTGAGCACTGTGATGTTCCTGTTCTCACACCAGTATTTTAACAGTCTTGTTGAAACTCAGTTTTGTGACACTTCTTACTACAGTGCAGTCCAGTAGGATATATTGTCTCTCTTAAACTTTGGTGCCTGCGGCTCTATAGTGACTATTTAGGGGATGTTGCTAGATGCAAGTGTATCTCTCAATCAACTGCTTTATGGTTTTGCTTGGTGGTTGTTCCAGAAACGGAATTTTCTTTGGGTAGCTCAAAGGCAGCAGGACCTAACACTTCACCCCAGCCACCTAATATCTACCTCTATTATAAAGTTGGTCCAGTGCATAAACATGCCACCCATCCAGTGAAACTTAATCCAAGTACATACCTTGGTCATAAGCACTATCTAAAAGAGAATCTCTTGCTGGTTCCTGCATCCGTCTATCAGTATTAACAATGGCGTGTAACGTCCAAAGGCTGTTTAAATAAACGAGTGGGAGATGTGGGCCATGTTTCGTAATTATGCACTTCATTGAAAGATACTTTTCGTTACCCTCATTCCTTGCTTGCCCTGTGCATTGTGCCATGATATTCATCTCTAAGTGAAGACGGCTTGACACCGGCTAGGTTGTAAATGTGGGTGCAAACACAATTTTGTGTCATATTGTGTCCATCTCCTGCTTTAGCAAGAGAAATCAGTCCTTCTGTAAATAAGTCACTGTAACGTGCTGTGTAGAAGCTGCGATGTATGGCAGTTATCAAGACCGGCATATCAGCCTGCATGTGCCAGATGATGGTGTACTTCTCCCAGCTATGCTTTTCTTCTAGGATTTCTGGGTTAAGGAAGCAGACGGGATAAGTATTGAGCACAGAGTCAGAATACCTTTGAAGGCATGCAGGACAAGCCCCAGAGTTTATTTTATGTGCTTCAGGTGGCATTTTAAACTGCTTTCTTTCCCCATTCAGTGTCTCTGTAACATCTACATAATTCTCTCCTGCAGACCCTGACACCTTTTTGGTTAGCTCAGAGGGCAATGCTGATCTTTCCCACCTGGACTGCAGCTATCATGCAGTGCCTGTCATTCTCATACAGATCAAAAAGGATTTTGCAGGCTGCTGTCCTTGATCCATGCCTTATACGTCAGTGTTATACAAATGCTTCAGCTGAGAGATGCCCACTTAAAAGACACCATCGCCATCAACCCAAAAGGTCCTGAGGCACGTGGGGCACTGCTTAGTAATGCCTCTGAGAGGGAGTCCCGGCCACCACGTCATCGGCAATGCTTCCTGCAGCACCTGGCATTTCTGCTGGAGATCATCCATCCAAATAGTGACCTAATGCAACCCTGCATAACTCATGAGCCCACAAGATAGTAGTGGCTGTGCAAATGTTGGGGTTTCTTTCTCCAAGGGAATTCAACGTGGTTAACAAATTCTGCACTCCAGGTACCCTTCATCCTACAGTTGCAATTGCTAGCACTTTTATAAAGCTGTCTTAATTACCAGTGAGCCTGTGCTCTTCAAATGCATCAGCAGCACAAGGGATGATTCAGGATGACAGGGTCACAAGCAATGGGAAAGAGTTGTCTGATCTATGCCCCACTTACATACATCTCTAGCTCATAGACTATCTGCCCTAGATTTAAAAAAATCTTGATGTGAAGAGCTCTGTTTTGGTAGAATTTAAGAGGACTTGGGTTCCAGCCCTCTTTTATTAAAGTTTTGGTAGGATCGGAGCTGCATAAGGCATAAGCACTAGAACAGATCATGTAAAATAAAGGATCTGTGGATGTTAAAGCTGATAGATTTGGGTCTTCTGGAGAAGAAGGATTTTCACCCTCAGCCTAAAGTTAACTAATGCCTCTAATTTAACTTTTTACATTTTATTTGGATTGTAAAAAGGTTTCTGATTTTATGTTAAAAGCTGATACAGACAGCTGAGGAGAACTGTGAGTTGACAAAATAAGAACCCAGTGCCCAAATTTGTCGTTGTTAAAAATCTCCCTGAGGAAGTCAACGAGCTCTAGAAAATTCCTCCCATCACTGAGAATTTGTCCTCAACGGCAAAGTTTTTGGGGGAATCAAGAGTACAACTGCTTAGAAAAATGTTTTTCTCTCCTCACCCAATCCACCATCAGCCCTGCCCTGATCAGCAAACACAAGCAGGAGTTATGAGAGGCTACTTTTATTTCAGTAAAATCATTTAGAAATGAGAAATGACAAAGTAGCCTCAAGTGCATGCTTAGGTGTTCTGCTGAATAAAAGCTTTCATACAACATGTAAAATAACCACAATACTCCACTCCAAAACCAAGATGCTTATAAAAAAGACATCTATCATGTTGCTCCAAGAGCTAATCTCACATCCTCCCCAGTCCTTACAACAGAGTCCTAATATTATGCTGTGGCAAAATATTATTTTTAGATAAATTGTAGGAAAATAATTCAATCTTCAAGTTTCTGTTATTCATAAATCTAAATGCTTATGTCTTTTGCTTAAAAACACAAATAAACCTCAGCATGCCTCTCTTTAGTGTGGCATAATATTAAGTCCAAAAAAATCCTCTAAAGACTCGGGGAAAGGCGACATAGGTCTCCTCCTCCAGTTCAAGGAAAGTCAGACTGAAGGAACTTCCTGGTGTGATTGTTGTGATCCCACCGATGTGATTCTGCAGTTGATCAGACGAAGTTCATCAAAAAGGAAAAACCAAAGGCCCCAGTCCTACCAAAACTTAAGGAAATGTCTGTTCAACTATGCTGCCATAAGCACTCTTATTTACATCAATGGAAATGCACGCGCCCAGAAAAGCTCAGCAAATTTTTGAGAAATTCTGTCCTTTGTCAAGACGTTATTTCTCCCCAGTTTCTGTGGGTTGCTCAACAACTAAGGGAAAGGAGGAATTAGAAAACTAGCTCTAAAGCCACCAAAATATAAAAATAGAGGGGAACAGCAGGTATGTATAGTACTTTATGTAACTCATTCTTTTTTCTAATTCTTGCTCAGAACTACCCGGATTTCAGTTATAGTTTGTTCCTTTAGCTTCATATATCCTGATTTGTGATTTTATTTAAAGCTATTTAGTGTTCACTCAAAGCACGGAGGGTTTCTATTGACATCATTAAGTACAATAATGACCTCAGAACCAACTGTTTGTTGCAATAAGAACCCAGTCTTCTCCGAGGCTTTCTGCCAATCTCTCATTTCTTCGTCCAGCGTGACAATCTGATTCTTTTTTACTTGTAGCCCCTTACTTGTAACTGAGTGTTACTTTGCCTGTGATAACTATGGCTCTCTTCAGTATTTGCCCATATTGTTCCTAGGTCAGCCTGACCTGTGTATAAAAAAATGCAGATAGATAAAATATGTGTTCATAAAGGAAACAACCTGTTCTGTTAATAGACCAACTTGTTTTCTTTTGTCTAAGTAATCCTCTAGACAATGGAAATATGCAAAGGTCAGGTCAATCAAAGCACTAGAGAAGTGCTTCTGATGCTAATATTAAATTAGTAACTCTTTTTCCTTCCAATTTAAAATAGAAACGGTGCATGACCAACACATTCTTTTCTCCTTGGGAAAGTCTGAAGACATACCAATGGAAGAGACATGGTGGCCAAAGTCTGAGACATCAAAGGACGCTCCTCGGAGCCCTGCCATCTTTGCCACAGTCCCAAAGCACCCGCAAACAAAACAAGGAAAAAAATAATGACTGAATCGGGCAAACTTTGTGTGTGTTCATCTACAGCACATCAAATCCCAACCAGTCCCACATCACACTATCAAAGCAGTGAAAATAAGGGGCCAGCTAGGATGATGTCTGCTAGAAAAGCTTTCAGTTTGCAACACAGGCAACTCTGAAATGTGCTAATCGGACTCACCTGCCTGTCATTCACTTAAATCTGCTTTGCAAAATACCACAGGAATGGGGACTTTATAAACTTGGATTCTGTTCTAAATCCAGGCCCGGAAAGCTAACCAAAACAGCAAAGTTTTCTGCAATGTGAGATCAGACATGGGAGAAGTTCCACAACAACTTTCACACACGCACATCTCGCCCAGCTATAGGGGAGGCAAACAGCGGAATTAAAGGGTAGCGCCCAGCCCTGAACCCCCAGTAGGGCATGGGAACGAGATAAAAGGGACCCCATCCAGAGCACCCATCTGGTCCATTTTATTCCTGCATCCCTGAGCCATACGACAGACTTTATGTATTACCAGTGGGGCATACCCCCTCTGCCTTTCCCCTCCCCCAGCTGAATAAATACGTTTGCTCCCAAGCAGGAGCTATAAACTGCAGCTGCGAGAGACCTGCAGCCCCCACTCACCCCACCCCACCCGCAGCCCTTCTTCCCCTCTGCAGCCCCCCCCAGCCCTTCCTTCTTTCCCCGCCGCAGCCCGGCCGGGTCCCCGCTGGGGGCGGCCGCTGCCCCCGACCGCCGCTCCCGACCCACACCCCCGCTCCCCCCGCGCCGCTCCCGCCACCTGCCGCCGCCGCCAATGGGCGAGCGGTCCGCTCCCACGCGTGCCCCGCTCCCACGCGTGCCCCGCTCCCACGCGTGCCCCGCTCCCGCGGCGCCTACCGCAGCCCCGGGCCCGAGCGGAGGGGCGCTCCTGCCCCGTGCCAGCCGCCACCCCCGGGGCCGCCCCGGCTTGCCCAGAAGGGGAAGGTAGGTTTGTTTACTTCTGTCTGCTTTAGGTGTAATAAACCTCAAAGGTTTCAGCCGCTCCCGAGCAGCGTTCTTCACGCAAACTCTACGCAAGCACAGGGCAGAGCGATCCCTAAAGAAAAGGATGCGTCGCTGTCAAATGTTTAGCATCAGCGCGTCGATCAAAAACACGTTTTGGGTTCTTCTGCCCCGCTCCAAAATCTGGTTTGATTTTCCAGCCCCCCTCCCTCGTCTCGCTTCTCACCTATTAAAAAATAAAAAAGCATTACTTTTTCAGCTCTGCCTTCTCCAGACAGATCTGGCTCCCTCCAAAGCCTCTGTGATTAAACACGCAGTAAATAGTAGTCGGGCCAAAATTCTCTAAGCTTGTGACTTTTTTGATGCCAATAAATCCCGCTGCACCTTTCTCTTCAGCTGCCCTCAATTTCCTTGACTCTTTTAAGGCTGCCATGTGCATCTGGACCTGGCTCCCTCTTCCAATGAAATATTTTCATTCTCTTTCAGATTTCTCTCTGAAAAACTGCAGATCGTGAAGTCTACATGTTTTCTGAAATCTTTGAAGCAATTTAAAAATGTGATCGCTTTTCCTTTTTTTTTGGTTGAAAATCCCCAACCTGAAAAAAACCCAGCTTCAAAACAGCAAAAATATTGATGTTTAAGTTTTAATTTCTTGTCAAAAGAGGGAAAATTGAAAATTACGAATATTCTAATACATTTTCAATTATGGAAAAGAGAACATTTTGCTTGAGACATGTAGACCAATCTGAACCCGAAACGCTGACTGTCGTCGTCACCCCTCCGCAAGGCAAAAATGAAAAAACCTTATCTGCTGATACGGAAGCAGCAGATCTCCAGCTTGTGTAAGGTAATACAGGTTTTCGGTATCTTTTTGTTCCAGCAGAAGATCTCTTTCACAACGTGTCCGGTACATCTGTGTTTTCTTTCATTTGAGCCAGAAGCACCATGGGGCAGACACAGTCTCTCCTGATATATTTTTCCGAGCAAGTAAGTATTTAATGTTTTTCTGTGGTGCAGAACACAAAGTAGTGCGACGTGGCAGATTCTGGTCATTTATCGCAGAGGAATTTAGAGGTAGTAAATAATAAAATTTTATTAAATGGAGACAACCAGGGTGAGTATAAGTGTGTGGTTATAAGCGCCCCTTTTTTCTTGCTCACCAGATCGTTACTCTACACAGCCGTTAGGAGAATGAAAGCTTTTGAAATAAACAAAGTGCTGCTGTCAAAAGCAGAATGGTCTAAAGTGCAGAAATTAGAAGAGTAAATGGAACTGGAATTACCATGGGGATAGGAAGGAGATGAAATGTGTATCTAGCAGAATTTGGGGTCTAGCCAGGCATGTATTTTGCAGCAGCTATGTCAGGGAGACGGATTGCTGCCCCCTGCTCTTTGCTGCCCCTACTGATCTGCTGGCTGAGTGGGTTATCTGAGCACCCCCCAACTTATTTCAGTCCAAAGAGGCCAGGGTAGTTTAGATAAACGGTAAGTCTTCGCTAATTTAGTGCATTTTGAAAAAGTAGGTTAGAGGAAGCTTGTATGAGCAGCGCTACTAGCAGAATCGAAGGGATTTGGGATTCCCGATAACCACCCAGAGACAGGCTGCGGTTACTAATATCTTCCACCAGCACAGCTGAAGCTGGAAGAGCACATCTGTTCACCTCCTGAAGAGGACTAGATTTCTGGTCTGCTAATCCCATTTTCCGCTACATATTCAGTCAAAATAGCCCCTAAATGGCTGGAGATCCCTCTGTGCTCAGGGTTCCTTCAGTAGCATTAATTTGGCAAAAGTAGCCAAAGAGAACAGTGAACGTTAGTGTTTGGAGCCTGAGCAAAATGGGGTGTATAAACAGCATAGCAGTACATAGCTCCGCTGTACCTCATCCTTTGCTGCTCTTAATACTCTGAGTTCTTAAATCAGGCAGCTCCATGCAGCTTTAATTTAGTCAAGGGCCAAGCAGCTATGAATTAAGGAGCCATAGGACTAGAGCTTCCAGCAATCTGTTCTCTCCCAAATGTCCAATTAGAAGAGATAACACATTCGGAGATAAATTCCTGGCAAGAGCTGAGGATGAGATTTTGCTTGAATCAACAATGTGGTCAACACGTTGAGAATGAGATACGAAAATAATGTAGGACAAAGATCTGAAATGTTTAAACAAGAGATCAGTTATGGGCCTCTCAGAGGTGGTAAAGGTAAATTATTAAAGAACTTATAATTACATTCATGCCTAATTATTAATAAACAAGGATGGCTAACAGATGCTGCAGCAGATTTACATTTCCTAAGGAAACAAGAAGAATTATAGGAGAAAATCGGGATCAGCAAAATGATTAAGTCAGGAAGCTGGAATGTCTGTAGATGACAAAAAAGCTTTTGTCAAACTATTCAGGGGGAAGCAGTAAAAAAAAAAAAAAGAGAGATTTCTTTCCAAACCTTAGAGGCACTAATAGGTTGAAGAAAGCTGACACAACACCTATTGTGAAAACAGAAATAACAGAAGCTGTTAAAGATTGGCATCAGATTCAGACCAATGTGTTCACTTCTTAATGATGTCACTCAAGTGACTTCATCGGTATAAAACAAGTTGAACATGACAACAAATTGATATCTTGTTACCTTTATCCTGTGGAAGAGTAATCCATATCAATATAGTGGAAACTTTATCAGAAAAATCTAAAATGTATTACTTAGATTAACAACAAACCACCAAATAGAAATCACGGCAAGTAAACTTGACAGAAAGCTTGGAAGGAGTAACAGCGGGTCAACAGGAGCAATTTTGGCCCCAACTGATTTAAGATCTGGGGAAATATTGGTACAATATTCAACGCTAGACTGTATGATTAGCAAACAGTGTGACAGAGAGAAACTACCAAAGGGATAAAGAACTGGCTTTGATTGTTAAAACAAGAGACATTTGAAAATGGAGGGAAGAATCATGAAGGTCTATTTTTGGAAGAATATTTCTTGTTTATTTATGACCTGAAAAAATCATCACTGAAGAAATTACTGAAGTTTTCACAGGAACAGGTAAGACAACTGACAGATAAAGATGTAAATTGATAACAGAAGCTTGTACGAAACGGAAAATAAAACCTGGTCGTTAACTGCTGGCAAACAGAATGTTGTGGCAACATTAGAGAAAAACACTTCTTTAACATGAATTTTGAAACTATCAAACATGAAAAGGAAAAAAATGGAAAACAACTGAAATCTTCTACATCATTTCTTCAAGTTCAGGATTTTTTTCCAACAAAGAAAGCACCCAAAGACTTTTAAGCGCAGCCACGGTAGCCTGGCAAAAATGGAACATTAATGATACCGTGCAGCATTCAAGAAGGCACGCTCAGCATCTGTACCTGCCCTCACTTAAACAAATGTGTAACAAGGCTACATTTCCATGAAGACCATTTGGCATTGCAATTTCATCAGCAAGAGCACTGAAGTCACTTTCTTGTTTGTCAGCACAGCAGCACAGACTGGCCAGGGTAGAAACGGTGAAGGACCCTGGGTACTGTCGGTTTTTAATCACGGTGCTATCACAGTCAGATGGCATTAGGTCCTTCATATACTCTGAGTACAATGTAATGACTTTTCACAAGACCACTGTCACACCACATTTACAACGTATCTCAGAAGACTTTGAAGATAATTTCTATTCAGTTTTCATCAGCTTTAAGCACCAGCATTTACCAGATACTCTGTTCTACTCAAAGCTTCACAAAATTTCCCGCTAGAGTATTTTCCTCTTTTAAGAGAGAAATTGTAATAGGCTTACAGTCAGTGAAGAGCAGTATTTTGACTCCTTATGTATTGAATACTTGTAGAAAAGGTTTTCCTCTCGGTATAGAAACAAGTGTCTATATATTTAGCATTGATGAAAACTGTTACTCACAATAGGAACAGTTTGTATTAGGTCATTGAATACTTTCCATCCCCTAGCATCCATTCAGTCCACCTCTTCCGCCGTTACATGCCAATTGCTTCTGTCCAATCACAAGATAAAAAACATCCAGTCTCCCATTTGCAAATCTCAAGTCCCGCTTCTTCGTTTACATGCAAAAACATCCCGCCCGCTGTTTCTTCCCCATCCCTTTGGCAACCGCCATGACTATGTGCATGGAAAAACATTATTAGGAAAGTCTAATGTATTTTAATTGTTTTCATTGCAAATGTTTCTCCCTGGTGGAAAAAAAGCTCTAATCGTATTGTCTCATTGCTCATTCTTTACTCTTCTTCCTGTTGTCTCTATTACTTTCTCCTTCTGTTCATTCTTCTTTCCATCCTGCTTCCCCAAATATACTACCATGCCATTCTCTTTACGCCTTCTTGCCCTGCAGGGAAGCTCATTGCTCTCTCCTTTCCATCTCTTGATGATGTCACGCTAACAGAATCTGCAGTAAAATCCATCTCCTCCTCCTTGCTTCCTACAAACCATGTGCGAAAGCAGTAGCAGAAATTGGAAGATACGGCAAACGACCCCTGCAGTGATCAGGTCTCTGCACATGGTAGGCAAGCGCTCTGATGAAAGAACGTAGGCTGAAAACCCTGTTGTATTGATAGATCCTGTTTCTAGCAATAAAGCAGAAATTTCAGTAGATTGAAATATCCGTGGTCGTATCAACAGCCTGGTGGTGCCTAGAGGCTTCACTGAAAACTGAGATCTCAAAACAGTTTTGGGTGCTCCACAAACACAGTAAAACTAGTCTTTCTCCAGACACCCCACAGTCTAAACAGATCAAATATTCAAAGGGCGGGACAACAGAAATATTAGGTCAAATGATTTGCCCGAGGAAACAGAGGAGGTCTTGTCTGTGATTACTTATTGATGGCTTGTGTATTTATTTTCATTAATTATCCCATGGCAAAGTAGTAATGAGGAAAAAAAGCCCAGTGCATGCTTTCAGACCATTGTCTGGAACATCTTAAGCTGTTTTGCATATTTAATTAGTTGATATTCATAATCTCATAGTTAAATTAGAAAAATCCATTCTATTTTGACACTGTCAGGTACCACGCTCTTTGTCTAAATCCCTCCATTTGTCTCAATGCTAACAAACTCACGGCAAAAGGGGTAAGTTTTGGATTTTGGTAGTTTTTTTCTTTGAAGGAAATCACCAAAACAGGTTCTGTGGTTTTGGTGTGGATTCTCACTTTCGACACACTGTGAAGGGCGCTGTCTCTCCCTGCCTGTCTGATCCACGTGTGGTTTAGCACAGGGGGGGGGAAAAAGGTGGATTTTTTTTCCCAGAAAGCCTCCCAGGGAATGCAAGGATGAGAGAGAACAGCTTACCAGTTCTCAGGAGCAGAGAGTGTCCTCACAAGGTTTAAAAACATTTTAATGAAACAAAATTCAAACAAGAAAAAATGCCTTTAGAATGTCTTAAGGATTTTCATTACATAATAAAACAGATATTTAGAAATGTGTAATAATAGCAAAGAAACGTGTTTGGTAACTTGTTACCAGTGCAGTTGTAAATAAGTGATGTCAGCAACTATGAAAATGCCTTTTTTTCCACTGCACTTTTAGAGTCTAAAAAATTACTATGGACTCGTTTGGGATTGGGACCTGGTATGCCATTTTAAACAAAAGGCGATGTCAATAAATAATGATGTCATTTAACCTAAAGATCTCTCTGGTCTCGCTTTGTTTTCAGCGTATGAGCTGGAAAGCTTGAAACAAATTGACTGGTCTCTGATCAGCTATAAAGTTTTGAGAAATGTCAACATTTCTATTGTTCTAAAAGCAGAGGGTGTTTTGGAGGAAATCCTAACTCAAAAATAAGTTGTCTGTCAAGAACTGAGGGCTTTCCACACATTTCTTTTGTTATGAGAAGAAGCTGATGATACTTGGGCGCAAACAGCAAACGAGTTCAAGTAGCTGAAGAAATTTAACCTGTAATTCGGGTATTTGTAAGTGGCAGAGTATAACACCAGCCCTTTCTTTTCAGAAACCACAAGCCCGTTTCTGAGGCGCGGAGAGACATGCTGAAAGTCAGCTGCTATGTAACCGTAACACTGAGACGTAGACTTCCAAAGGAATTTGGGAGCTCCAGTTGCAGGTACTCAGACAGTTAGAGAAACTCAACCAAAACGCCAAAATACTCACTGCCACTGGCTGAAAATAGGAGTCGTGTCTTCTCTGCCTGGACTCTTTTGTAAACCCCACCAGGCACCTTTCTCTCGGTCTGAGTATCTAAGTGTCTCCAACCATCCGATCTAACGGAAGACAAACCATATCCAAGTAAATCTGCTTTCGCAACCATGGAAAGAGCCGGAGGTTTGTGCCTGACCGTTCCTATTCCACCTCCTCAGCTTCCCTCGGCTTCTACGTTTCAGATAAAATATAACACACAAATTCCACCAAAGCCCATTCTGACGCCACCATTTGACAGAACTTGCACAGGATCCATTTCTTAGATTATCTTCTGAGACACACATATTAGCATAAACATAAATTTCTCAAGAACTGGAAACAAATATAACCGATATTGACTAGGTTATTGTGCTTAATTAAATTAATCTTGACTAATAAAATAGGGGGAAAATATGCATGGCTAATATCGCAATTTTTAAGTTTTAAGAAAAAAGGATTTTTTTTCCCCTGACTAGCTGTAAGATACAAGGGAAAATTTATCTTGTGTGTTATCTAATAGGCCTTCCAGAACTAAAGACCACAGGAGGTAAGGCTAACAAAATTAATATGCAAAGAAGTTCAGCACTAGGGACCCATAATTTTCTTGCAAATGGTTTCACTTTAAGGATGAAACAACACAAGACAATACCAATTTCTTTCTTTTTTTGCAAATAGATGATGCTTTAAAAAAATTAACACATGACAGCAGGTGGGAAGAAACTAGAGAAGTGGATATTCAAAGTAGAGAGTGACTACAAATTTGATTTGCTTAACATTTTACTAACTGATTTGAATTCACTGATATGTTAAAACAATGTCAGGAGATATATTTAATTAAGACAAGATTGGTTGTCATTCAGACATGAAGTAAACATTTAGCACACCTAGTGAATTATTAAAGTGAATGAAAAATAATCTGACCTTCAGAAAGCAGAATCATAAATAACAAGGACTTAGGAAATTCTAGTTGGCCGTGTTTGAAAATAATGTTCATTTTTTGCTTGTATTAAATAATAACTGTAAGAGTAATCGTTACCAAATGCATTATTAATTAGAGGGTTTTAATGGCAAAGGAACGTTTTTATTGCAGTAATAGATTATATCACATTTGTATATGCAAGACTACTATGAAACATGACAAGAGAAAGTTAAACTGTTCTTGCTTCTGTGTATGGAATTAACATGGGCATTTAAGGTTCTGTTCTTTATATCTGCTTTGTAAGATGTCAGCAATAACTAGGTATTGTTTTCTTGTAGTAAAGAGCTCATTGTGATTAGATTTCAAAAATATATGCCTGCACCCCAGGAAATGGTTCAATGTAAAAGTATTCCCATCAATTCAAAATAGGTGAGTGTCAGACAAGCTTTGAAGGTAACAAATCAGCTCAGCATAATTCAGAATTTTAAAATCAAGACTTTGAAAAAGGAGAAAGGTTGCATATCTTGGCCTAAGCATCTCATAATTTGATGTTTATATATGTCAAATGTAGTATATTATGACAATAAAACGTACTGACAAAAATGGTGTCTTTGAAATGAATCCTCGTTTAGAACTGGGTGATATTCCAGCAAGGAACATCTTGTTTTAACAAGAACATTGTAACAGATACTGCAGGACATTAGTTTGAAATATTTTTTCTGTATTTTTATCATCCTTTCACATATGGAAAGCTTAACCTTTAGAAGTTCAATTCACCTTTGAAAGATACCAGGAAGTAGCTCCTGATAAGGATTGCAGAATTTTTTTGCCTTTAGCCCTTGCAAACCGAAAATGTTGTGTTCTCTATATGCCGTAGAAAATGCTGTAAATCCTGTGTTCACTATTGTGAATAAAAATTCAACCTGTAATTAAGTAGGTGCAATTATGTGGGTAACTTCTGACTATTGTGATTCTTCATATTTGTAAAGGTGTACATGTTTGTAGAATTGGGATCAAAGATTGTTATAAATACGGTTTCCTGAGAATAAAATAGAAAAAAATAAAAGGGGGGCGGGAAGCAGAACGTAGGGACTTTCCCCTGAAAACCACCAACATCAAAATGTAAAACAATCCCGTATGAAGCTTTAGTTCGCACATACAATATTTTGTATTTCTGCAAAATTCTGCAAGATTGATGAAGAACCTGATGTATTTTTGCTAAAATCGGTGGGAAAGCAATTGAAGTAAGATACAGGTCAGTATAAGGATATGAAAGACACACAATTTTATAAGAGAAAAATTAGATGAGTAGATCCCCATCATTCAAAACCATACACAAAGAGATCCCTGCATCCATCCACATGAACTTTCATCAGTCTTAACTGAGAAAGTATCGTTTAGTAAGAAATCTGATCAGGTCCATACCCTTTTATTTATAAAACAGCTATTATGTCATCTTAAAAGTAAAACAAATTCCTGAAATCAGTGTATAGGTAACATTCCTTGAACAAGAAGCCCCAGTCCAGTGAAGGAAGCCACTCACTGGGGAAGTTACGCGTGTGTAAGGGTTTCCAAGACTGTGCTGTGGTTTGTACGTTCTCTTACTCACCCTCCCGAAACTTTGTTTTCTTCATTTTAAATATTTTCAAAAAATAATTCAGCTATTTAAATCTGAAAAGATATATAAATAGAATTTGCTTTGGGGATTATCCGTTCTTAGGGAGGGTTAATTTAATTCAGATGCCTAATTTAGGGCTTTGATCCTCAGGCCATAATAACAATAGCAACAAAAATAAAATGCATTATTTATAAATTTATAGTATTGTAAATTCAGATACTTCTAAAAGACTAAAAATCAAGCTCCATTTGTTCAATATGAAAAGGCTTTGAAATGTAATCTCTGTGGGCTGATTGATGTATTACATAATGTCTTTTTTTGCCTTCTCTGTACAAACATGTTAAACATGCTTGACAGTTTTCTGAGTACAAATAATTTCTTCCATTTCCCTTTGCGCTCAATCCATTATCTTTTACAGTATTTAATAAATTAGTGTAGGCAATATAAAATTGAATTACTTTATCCATAATCAAATTAATTATATATCAACATTTTCCGAGGCCATAAAATATGAATATCTAATAATAGCAATGTTTGCATTATGCTGTAATAGTTGAAGAATCTTCTTTAAGGGACAGTAAGAGGATAATGGAGAACGCCAAAATTAAATACAGTATCACATTTATTCCTTTTTTTATTGGGCTGCTTTAATTTCTATAAATCATATCCTTGTAGTTAGTAACTGGAATGAAGTTGGGTGGTTAGAGGAGTTTTGGTTAGGCAAATAAAATTATGTTCCTTGTCAAACGGTTCTTGTAACATGAAGAAAACATGAACTTGCTAAAACTTGCAAACTTGGGTTATTTCATTTAAAGGGCTATTTATCACTCATGTAAACAAAATCAGACGTTTTCAGGTGTTTCTATGACCCCTCAGTGCAGACCAGCAACACACTTCAGCTCACAACAGCTGCATGCAACGCTCCCACATGGAATTCCCTCTGTCCCAACACAACAGGAACAGCCAAAATTTCTTTTGCTCAGTAACACAGCACAGATTGATTACACAGTGTGCTGGTCACCTTTGACTCCTAATCCATACTTTTCCTGCAGAGGCTGGCTGCTGAGTATCCAAGGAAAGGATCACTGCCTTCCAGCGCTCTCACAGCACCCCCTGAAAGCTGGATGCCCGTGACCGGGCAGCATATTTACACAGTCTCTTCCCTCCCAGACAGCTCCTGAGCAACAAGCTTTCCACAAAGGGTAGGGGCAAGAAGAATTTTGCTGTTTTCCCCAGAATCCGGAGAGGTTTCCAATTAATATCCCAGCTCCCCGCTGAACCTACAGTGGCAGGCTGAGCATCCTTGCCCTCTCCTAACCTGCTTAAAATCTGCCACCTCAAGCATCAGCCCTTGCAAAAAGTCTGGGGAAAGCAAATCCTGTGTTTTCTCAGACTCCCCTGCAAGAAATGATGCTCCAAATAAATCACAAGCCTAAACCCTGGGACAACATAGTTAAACCCCAAAAGCCCTGGTCACCTCAACTTACTGCCAAATGCTAGCTAGAACCTAGTCGTAGGAGCCAAGGGAAGAATGCACTTTCTTGTCCTCTGACTCCATCAGCAGTGTGACAATGCCAAGCAGCTTGCCGTGAAGTTAGAGTGGAAGTAGATGGGAAAACTTCTCAGTCACAGCAACGCCAGGCTGGCCTTCCCGACGAGACTCCTGCAGCCGCAGAGCAGCGAGCGAGCGAGCAGAGATGCTGCCGCAGCATTGCTCCTTCCTTCCAGCTCTTCCCAGCGCTCACGTTGCAACCAGGCAGTCCTGGTGGCATCTTTCTCGCCAAACCATTTCTGCTATTGCAACGGTTTTCCCTTTGAGAGAGGAAAAAGATACCTTCTCCCTTTCTGTTTTAAATACAGTCGAGCATGTCCCGTCTTGATACAAGAGCTAGGATGCTCTAATGTGGAACATGTAGATATATAACGTTAAAGGACAATTGCATAATCACTTGGTTCTTGCTCAGTATTGTCGTCTAGGACAAATGTTTGATATTCTGCCCTGCTTCTTAGTGGTCTCTGTTCTTTAAGTGTCCTTGAAGTTAAAAGGCCATTTCTTTTTCTTATACTTCCCATAAATCATACTGCGAGATTTTTTTTACATCACTGTGCAGAAATATCGAAGCATTAAACCACACATTATGTTACCTAGGGTCCAAGTGGAAACAAGCAATTATCTAGCCTCCAAATTGTGGAAATATGTACCTAGGAGCCAAAATTCAACTGTGAAGAAAAACTACACATTTAAGATGCAAAATGAGACTTATGCCAAATTGGATGTCATGGAATATAAAATATTTGTTTTCTTTATGAGAAAGCAAACTCATATTTCTGTGCGTCCTCCAATATGTGTGGAATACAGAGTTTCAAATTTATTTTTACATGTAACAAATGTGGTGTGTATCTCCTAAATTCATAACAATCTCAGGCTAAATCAGCTTTACAATTATTACAGTGCAATTTTCCCTATCAAGAAATGCTGTGGACTTACTGTTTACCTTTCAGTTGATTTTATTTGCCAGATTATATACCAAATGGTCCCATGGGCTTGCTGAATATATGGGTGCTAACAATGAAAAATGTGCATAGTTTTAATACCAACTTTGTAAATTGCCTTAATAATAGCCTGTATAATGTAATAGTATTTTCAACCAGTACTTTTAATTTCTAGCTCATAAAGCCTTTTCATTGAACCCCAAGGGTGTAGCTATAAAAGTAAGATTTAATTTTGTATATAATGTGGCCTAAATTAGTTTTAAAGCAATAGGAGAAACATGCAGCTCAAAGAGATAAGACTGAAATTATTATAACTCGATGAAATTTCCTATAGCAAAATTAATCATTATTTCCATTTTAACATAATTTGACATAAAAAGTATAAGACTAATGTAGATCTAATCAAGGTATATATTTTAAATGACTTTGCTGTAAATTACAGAGGCCATAAAAGTGTTGCAAACCGTATGACAGCGAATGGTTTGAAGACACTTCCGAAGTGTAAGTTGAGTATAATATTTCTTCAATGGAATGAGTTAATAAATAAATACTACTCCTTAATAACGAAATAGTGTATTTATGTTCATATCTTTGACCAAAACTGGAAGCCCATATCCAGAAACTGACAGCGCAGGCTCACGGCTGTCAGTCTTGGCATGCTTGTCAACTGTCTGTGACATTTGGTCATTCTTCCTAAAAGTGCCTCTCCTGGAATCATGTGATTATGCAAAAACTCAGTTCCTCAATTTCTAACCCTCCCAACTGCAGAGAAAATCTAGGAAGCATGGACGATAAAGCAGACGAAAGGAGAAAACACATTAAAAAAGACCCAAAATTATTTTCTCAGACTCTTTTTTTTAATTTATTTATTATGCTCATCTTTGTTCAGGGGCTTGACACATTCTTGAATGCTTGGGCTTGGCAAGTGTACTCTGTTGACCATTTAAACGCATGAAAAAAAGTCTTAAAAGTCAGCAGACTGCTACAAAGTCATTTACTCTATAAGAAAAAAATTGTGTTTAACTGGGATTTATTTTTAAGTACACTATATAAAGCAGGGCCCAAAATTTTTCCTGCTATGTTGGCTCTGACTCTCTTTCTACAGGAAGGCATCTTCCAATACTAGATGCTTTCTACTGTGAATAGTTACTTTGGGCCTTAAAAAGGCACTGATTACAGCTATCTTTGCGGCTAAATCTGATATGACTTCAAATCAGACAGGAGAATAAGAAAGAAGGGAAGATTTATGAGGGTATCAGAAGATTTAGGTTATTCCCAGCATTTGGAATACTATTTAGAATGTTTTCTATGTATATTAAAAGTTTATCCCACAAACATATTATATGAAGATCTCTCAGGTCTGTGATATTAATACCTGCACATCTGGGTTTTACTTGCAAGACCAGCAAGGTTTTGTGTTTTGTTTAATACTTTGAAAGGTCCTGAAAAAGAAAAAAAGGAAAAGAAAAAAAAAAACCAACCAACCTGGACTCTGCTTCATCAAAACCATCAGTGAAGAAGAGGCGACAGTCAGACACACTGCCTCAGCGTGCTCCAGCACTGTGGTACCCAGACACATTTTGGACCCATCAGGAGATTGGACTTTGGAAAACTTTGCCCAAAGAATCCTGCAAGTTCCTGACGCTGGCCCAAGGCTGTTAGAGTAAACGGTAAAACTTCCCCTGGCTTTGGTGTGAACAGGCTCAGCCTCATCAAGAGTGGCTTTGTGGAATATCCTCTGTCAATGTTTCTTTTTGAAAGTTTATTTCATCTTTGTAAGCCTTATTGATTTTTACAGCTGCTGCTGGTCTGACCCCAGGAATTGAATAATGGGCTGCAGCTCCCGCCACACCACCTCCTACTCCAAAGTTTCATATCTGGTGTATTTTGAATACCTAAATAGGCTCGTTAACTATTTGTGTTTCTGAAGCCTTGCAACATATTTACTACAAACAAAAATAAGTACCTGTATCAAGCAATCTAAGTAATTATGTACATTAATTATACACGCACATCTATATTTATGTACACAGGAAGGAGGAAATGGTGTATTAGCTGTGTATTAAAGTGGTGGTGTTACTAGCATCCTAACCCATCATTCGCCCAGCTGACGGGGGCTGTGGGAAGCAGACGCTGCAGCACTGGCTGCGTTGCGTAGGACATCACGTTACCTGTCCCCACATATATGAATCCACGGTCTGGCAGGGAAGTTTGCCCACCTCTCTGTATCGCACCGCTTGGGCGAGACGTGGGCAAGACGAGCAGCCGCAGCCGGAGGCACGTGCAGGCAGAGCCCAGGGCCACGGCGGGACCGTGCGCCTCAGGTGGCTGCAAAGCTCTCGTTTTTGGAGGAGTAGCTGTGGCCTTTGGGACAGCAACAGGGCACTCTCTGTGGCACTACGGACAGGAATCGGACAGATGTGAGTGCCGATGCCACAGCGCTCACCTTGTGCGACTGCAGAGCCCAGGAGGATATTTTGATCACAGCAGTGGAAATAGTTAAAGCTCAGAGTCAGGTAAAGAGTAAACAAAATCCAATAAGAAATACTTGTTTAACAAGCTGTCATCTAAGTGGGAGTTAAATTTGTCTGTGCCTTAATTAATTAATTCAATGGGATTGTATGACTGGCTGAGGCCAACAGACCTTAAAAATCACTACACGTTTTTTAACACCAGCAAGAAAAGTATACTATATTAAAACGTTACCCAACTTTCAAGCCGATCTCTTCCCCTAACATATTTTTAGTAAAATTATTCCATAACCAAGCTAGAATAACAAAGGTATGTTCTGACGGAAAGCCAGGGGCTTGCTTGCTGCTGAGGGCTGGTGTCGGTGCCGTAGGCGCTGCGCTGAGGCTGGCGTGGGTGCTGGGCGTGCGATGTCCCAGCAGTGCAACAGGTTGCAAGGTGAGAAGTTGCTCTCCTAACATCAGCCACATGTCCCCGCAGCAGTACTTTAAAGGACTGACTGTGAGCTACTGACAAAAAGCTTCAACATGGCATTAATTTCTATCTGAATAAGCATTATTTTGTTTGGTACATTTGTAGTTTTTGCTGAAAATGTACTTTGCTCTGTCATTTGGGTGATATTTTTTTTGTTTTACTGAATTTGGCTGGGGGAATAATGGTTATGGCTGAATCGCCGCTAGAAGGCAATTCGGGAGGACAATGGCAAATTCAAACACTGAGGATTTTCCCTTTGCTTGTTGTGGCATTGCTGGCAGTAATCAAATAGCCAGGAAAGGAGCACAACCCTGCACTGGTCTGTTAGAGAGGTGGGTTATCCCAGGTGTTTTCCAAGTGGCAGAGCTGAGCTGACACTCCGGAAAGAATTTGCAAGCATTGCCAAACAGGTTTTGAAACGCTAGAGATTTGCTTTGAAATTACTAAGAGCTGTTTTATTATTTGTTTTCTACTTCGGTAAATATATCTTTTGGTTGCATTCAACAGAAAACAATAATCTTGTGAAAGTCCTTGGTAACTTTTTCAGTTTTCCTTTTCTCATCTGTAAAACTTTCAGTTATCCAATCTGGAAACAGAAAGAGTATCTTACTATGCAGGATGATCAATTACAAATGATAAATAGCAAGTAGCAAAGTGCTGAAAATCCAGGCATTATGATCAGCTTGCAAACATCCCCTGTGCTCAGCATTTCACTAAAGTGCTCATTGAGCAATCATGAATAATGAACACAATAGTAAAAAAAAAAAAAAAAACCCAACAAAAAAAACCACAACTTTGTTCAGTTAAAAATTGGCAAGGAAAACAGTCAAATAAATTATTCCATATGATCAGTTTTCCCCTCCAGTCACTGCTTTATCCTCCTCTCCACAGCGAGAACTGCCAGAACCTGCCTGCTTTTTTCCTGGAGTTTTTTTGACGATCTACTACCGGAGCCCCTCCCTCTCTGTCTGCAGCCTCAGCCCGTCTCATGGAAAATATTTGGTGGACTGCAACCAAGCTCCCCTTTACACACGAGTGCTCTAATCCCACCGAACAAGAGTGCCTATTTTTCAGAACAGAGAATGAGCTCCCCTGTTTCATCCAGACTAGATTTATATCAATGCCCAGATTTAAGGCAGAGATTCCTAGCTGTTCCCTCATGGGGAATGAGATGAAAAGAAAGAGTTAAAATTTCAGTGCTTTGGACAAAACACATGTATTTGTTCAAGGAAAAAAGTTATAACAAGAAGATATGCATGCCTGATGATGAATGAAAGCCTGTTTGTACCTAATGTATCGAAGAAATTGTTCAAGAGCAGTTAGTTTTGCCATTTCAATGTCTTTATGAGTTATCTGCCACAGAAGTACTTGTCTTAAAAAGATGAGTTGCCTGGCAACCACTTTAACATAGAGCAGCTGACTTTTCTGAACTTTGGGAAATGTTTTATTCATCAGCTGGTATTCTTTGCTCACTTCCCTTCACTTCCAAATTCCCTTTTCTGATTGTTTACATGCTTTTTACATTCTGCAGAGCAGCTTCATGGTCTGTCCAGTACCATGCGATAATGGACACCAGTTTCTGCATAATGGCCACCAGTTTTTGCATAAGCCACTTTGAAAAAGCAACAGGCATTCATGTTATAATTTTTATTGCACACATACTCAAATGATCATACGACTTGACCTAAGCTAGCCTTATGGTGACAGAATGTTTGGAAGAGTTGTATTTTTTTTTCTATTAATTAATAAAAAAATCAATACCAGAGACATTACTTTCCTTCAGGAATGGCCCGCAGATCTGTTGATATCAGTTTATGGGTAGGGAATTAAGACACTGGTAGATAAAGAGATAGAAAGGCAAGAACTGTTTCAGATTACAACACTTGGAAAAATTACAAGAAATCGGGAGGGGGGGGAAAGGAAATATACAGAAGAGAAGTTCTTGCCAATAATGAAATAGTTCCCAAGGGAAATAACAGACGTCTCTCATTCTGAGCCTTTTCCTCTATAATTTGTATGGCAATACAGAACCTGAACAGACCAAAGAAAGACACTGACATTTTGACCCACCTAGTTTTTTGAAGCCTTCATTATCAAACACAGTTTGATAAAGGCCCCCTCATGTGTTGGTTTAATCCTCCGTGTGGTGAAAACGTTGTTTGATCTCCAGCTAGGGGACCACATCTCTTGAAGTGCTCACGTGGAGCGGCGTACCTTGAGGCCCTGACCTGAGGAGCCACTGTAGGGGATGTTGTTTTGGATAACAGTTTAGAATATGTTAATGATGCCCTGAAAGGGGTTTGCAGTACTCAAACCCTCGAAACCTGAGGTAAGATAGTTTTCCTTTTTTGAAGCAGCACCACATACGCACACTGCTCACTTTTAATGAGCTCTCTTGTTTAGGAGGGTGTTCTTGTTTACACATCCGTGTAACCGCGTGTTAAAGGTGCAACAGAAGAGCATTTCCAAAAGGTTAAGTAAATGAAAAAGAGGCAAATAAAAGCGGTATTCCCGGCCTTTGGCATTGCGCATGTGTTCTGGTGGTTTAACTTCATATTTTTCCTCTGGTTCTGACATTGTTTTCGAAGTAAGTTAAGAAAAATTGTTTACTCTTTAAGAAGAAACAATTATAAGCCAGTATATGTCATTAAAACTGCTCAACAATTCTCCTTATAAGGCCATTAAGCAATGAACAGTGTCCTTTGAGGAGGGTTTGAATGGGGTACAGTGTGCACATGCCCTGAGCAGCACAGGGAGAAACCCCTCAGCAGCACTCCACCGAATGCCCTCCATCCCAGGGACTGGATGAGGCAGCGGTCCTGCTTCATGCAAAATTATGCAAAGGCATATCATTTGTGTCATCACTCACTGAATTAAAATGCCCAGACAAACATAATGCCATTATCTCCTAATTTTCAGATGTTCAACTGTGCTCGTCCAGTGTTTTTTTTCCTCTCCCAGTCTTAGTCTGCTGGGCGGCTACAAGCACCTGCTGTGTGGAGCGATCTTTAAAAAGAGTCCTTTAAGCAGAATGTTTTACGGAACTTTTCTTCTATTGCACCTTGCTAAGGGTGACTGCACTGAGTGAGGATTTGGCCTTGTTTATTCTTTTAGGAGACCTTTAAACTATTCACTGTCTTTCTATAGAGAGGTAGTCATGATAACATCTTTTCAAAAAATAGGAGTGAAATCTTTATCCTAAAGAAGTATGCCTGATTGATTTAAGTCACTAGCAAAATTCCCATTGAATTTAGTAGAATCTGCACTTTACTCTAGGACTTCACCAGAAAGAGCTTTTTTTGGCTCAGAAATACAAGACCAGCTGAAGACCTAAAGTTGTCTTGTTGCTGTACAGCTACACTGTTCAAAGAAGCATCTCATATTTAGATCTACTAAGTCCTGAAGATTTTTACAAGTATACTAGCACATGTAATTTGTGTTAAGACTGAACTACAGGTACAGACTGGAGGATTACCAAAACACCAGAGAGATTCATGTTCATACATTTCATAAATTCAAAGCAGTACACCCATATCGTAGTCCTGCAAAAGGAGTCTGGGCTTCAGTCCTCCAGTACAGGCTCAGGGAAACCCTTTGCATAAATCTGATTCACATCAAGTGTTTTCCTAAATCAGAAGCTGTACACAGGCAAGGGCACAATTTGCATCTCATGTAATTTTGGTTGGAGTCAGTGGACCCTTCACCAATGTTGGTCAAAGCAAGCCCAAATGCAACCATGGAAGTGTTATCACTGGCAGAGACCACAAACCAGGAAAATCGGCAGGTACGTAGAAATTAAATTCTTCCTCCAGATATCATTTCCAGTTAATGTACCCATGTAGTTACGAAAATATTCATAATAATTTGTAGTAACTTTAAATTAAAAGTTCTTACTGGTTAGTAGATCACTTTATCATTCCTGTCTTTTTGGATGCTGCTCCCCTCCCAGTGAAAGTCTCGGTTTCTCTGTATGTGCCTTCCTTACACATATTAGGAAATGTATTTCAGTGAGTATTTACATCCTATTCGTGCCCATACAATGGCACACATATACACCACCACATTTGTATTGTTACCTTCAATCTCTCTGGCTTTATCTAGGATGGTTGGAAATCACCTTCCAGCTGCCTATGAAATGGTAACAGAAGCTGTTAACATCCAACCTTTCCTTCAAGGGGGAGAAATGATTCCCTAAAGGAAATCCGTGTGGTTTAGTGGCCTTCCTGTGCCCATGCTTGGCCTGCTACACAGTTTGGTCTTTACCCCTCTCTCACATAAAAGACTCCCTGTAGCGAAGCACAGAATTTTGAAGCACAGATGAAGCAGGCATGTTTTGAGCAAGCCTAAGTATTGCATCTCTCCACAGCTTTCCGTTATCACCCAGTCAATTTAATTGGCAACACAGGTCTCCAGAAAGCAAAAATCTTCCTATTTCTATCTCAGTCCTCTGGTTATTTATTAAATAACCTGTGAGGTCTGCTTTCTTGCCCTCTGGAGGAAGAGTCAAATTTGCTGTACGTATTAGTTACGTAAAGCTGCCCAAGAATTTAGCGTGCTCAACTATCAAAAATTCAAGGGTAGCTTTTTGCTTCCCTTCAAATCTTTTTAATTTTCTGAAGAAAAACACAAGAAATAAAAATTAAGAAGGCTTTGTTTTGGAGTCAAAAAGAATACATCAGGAAAAAGTCAAACTCCTTCCCAAACCTTCAGCAATTTTTAAAGTTTCCATCAGCGTTCCTGGGGAAAGCATGCTTTTTGTTTTTCCCTGAAGAGGGGCATTGTAGCAGGCAAACCAGACTTCTGTTTGGCCCCAAGCATGCCCAAGGTGCTGCTAAGATCTCACATGTTTCAGGGGATCTCAAAACCTGAGTGTGGAAGTAGAAAGAGTGATGTTCATAAGGAAAGAAAGCAAGAACTAAGGTGTGAAAACATCCTTTCCTCTAGCACTGTAATTTTTTATGGAGAAATGTAGGATGGCGACAAAGAGGAGGATTTCAGGGTCCTTATAAATGCCCTATAGGTGTTATGCAAGGGGATCTACTGCCGTCATGTTTGGGTAGACACACAGATTCCCCATTCCTTACTCACCAAATGCCCACCGCTTCCCCCCTCCTGCCTCCCACCCCTCCTCCCTCTCATACGCTCCATACCACCCCCTTCCCCCTCCAATTCCCCAACAGTTGCCCCACCTCCACTGCCCCTCTGACTTCGACTGTAAACTGCCCGAGCCAGTGCTTGTGGTCAGGTTCCCTACGTCTGGCTTAGTGCGTCCAGTCAGGCTACAGGGCCAGGCTGGAAATATCAGGCAAGCAGTGACACACATGCTTGTGTCGCTGATATTGTCGCTCAAAAGAAACAGTGGTCAACGAGGAAAAAGAAAAAGAACTGTCTTGCTTGGATATGGTTAAAATGCACCTTTCTAAAAAAGTTCACTTGTTGGCTTGTTCTCTGTTGCACAATACTTTCCTGGCATGCTTTATTTATGTATCTATTCTTTTATTATTATTATTACTATTATTATTATTATCTGTTTTTAATATAGCTATTATATATCCATTATATGTCTACCACATACCCCTATATCCATCTATTCTAAGACTCTCTCTCTGTCTACTATCTCACTAATCCCAAGTGATCGGATTATTAGTAACTAACATGGGCGGTTCCAGTTGGTGGACTCCTTATACCGCCTGTGCTGCCTGCTCTCCAACCCCAAATACATTTTTAGAAGCCTTAAGGAGACAACAATTAGGTGAGGTAATGGTTATTCTTAGCCTGTTATCTCTCACGCAAATGCCGTTTCCATAAATAAAACCTGAAGGTTCCATCAACACATGGAACTTACTCTAACGTATCCTGGTGGCATGAAAATGAAATGGGATCTTCCGATTTGTTTTCAACTGAGTAAACGTGGTGATTTTTAGGACAGGCCTTCTGAGATGTCCTGGGTTAGTAAATACATGCAGATGGTAAAACAAATTGACATAATATTAATTGAAACACTCACTATCCCTTCAAGAGTTATTGTTTTAGTTCAGTTTTCTAATGGAAAGGAATTTCTTGCACTGTAACTTGGTATTATTACTACAAACTCAACAAAAATATTTTTTTAATCGAAAAGGCTCCTGGTTTTCTTAAATCTAATAGTAATTGAATCCACATTTTCCAAGCTGTGTAACAAACAGCTTTTTTATGCATAACTTACATTCATCTTGGTACATGATATATTTTCAAAGGCATTATGGAACGAAGTGCATAAGCAGTCAGATTTGAATATAACATATTATACCATTCAATCAGCTTACTACAGGCCATAGCCTTAAAAATAAAATTATACCAGTAATGCTGGCATTTGTGCTCCAGAGGGAGATGGTTAATTCTTCAATGAAAAGTAGAAGGATTTGCATTTGCCCTGGCTGACAACATAAAAGATCAACGTTTTTCTTATACTTAGGGCAAAACGTTCTCTGTAAAAACCAAGTTAATGCAATATTAAAGCTGCAGTGTTAAGCGTATAAAAATGAGGATAGGCACAGTTAACGATGAACAGTCAACCTTAATTCTATCCTTCGGTGTGTTTGCATTAAAATGTGGTTTGCCATTGTGTGATCATTTCATTAGCAATATATTAAAAATATTAAGCAGCAGAAACTGTGGGGCAATCATACCAAATCTTGTCCTTTGAAAAGAAAATTAAAATAACTTTATAGTGTACGTGGTATATTCCAAGTTTTCGCCTTGTTATGGCTTGGGCAGGATTTTATCTACAATAAGAAATGCAATGTTTCTTATTCCTCACTTACAAAGTTACTCCCAGACTCTTCTGATATGATAAACAGAATATAATCAGGGAACAGAAGCATAAAAAGAGAAAGATGCACGGTATTCCACATACATGACACAAGTTCTTAAACTTTAGCAAGCAAATGAGTCAGTTCGAATACTAACATTTTATATAAAAATTTTATTCTTAAAAGTCTTAGTTCCCAAAAGCTGGAAATATTTTTTGCTTCTAACATAAACTGTTGAATAAATCCAATAATATATTTCTTAATGAGCTACTTGGAAAAGCAATCCTGTAATCTTTTCACGGTGAAAAGAATGTATTTTCATACCAGAAATTTGAAGCACAGAAACACTACTAAACCCAAAACATTACTTCATGTTACATTTTTTTTAAAAAAAGAAAAATTCAAGTAACAATTATACTTGTCTCAAAAGGTAAATATCTCCCTTGTTAAAATTCTTCCCAATTCTTTCGGAATCAATCTGGCAAATCAGTCAAGATAGATCCTACTGCACCTTTTTTGTTCACGTCAGGTCCTCCCCCCCAGGCCTTGCCTCCATACAGTTTCTGCACCAAAGTAATTAAATCAACCGGAAAAATGGTTCAGTTAAAATCGGTGCCACCTCATCTCAAAAACAGAATATTATTGGTACGGAGTTTATTTATACCACTGCTGCTTGTTTTCGTTAAAGCTATACTGAAATAAATATCTTTATAGCTAACACACTTGTGTCCACACTAGGCTGTTACATTGATTTAAACACTGTCTGTTTTCCTAGCAATTTAGCTAAATTATTAAAACAATGACATAAAAAGAAGGGCATAGAGAGCTAGATGATAGAAACCAAAAAACACTTTCATCTCTCGTTTTCACCACCTTTTGTTTGGATTAAAAACTTGCAGATCATGTCTAAGCCTATAGTCACAAAAAACAACCACATTAAAAAAGAAGGGGATTTGGAGGGCTCTGCAGCATTCATCTCTTTTTAGTAAGAGCTGCAAACAGTAGAAACATAAAGTAAAATTATTGTTAGTTCAGTAGTGTGTGGAAGTGTCCTTTTAACAAGAAAATGCTCCACTTTTAGTTTCTTTTCCATTTGTAAAAAAAACCTCTGTGAAACTTTTTCTCATTATCCGTGATTTATTTCCTTATTCCCGGACCTGGAGTGTAATAATGGTCCAAATGTAATAGCCTTGACCTTTGCAGCTCTTCTCAGGGAGGTCACGGAGAATTTTGTTTAAGTCACGGGCAAAGATTTCAACTAGCAATAACACGATGCACCTAGATTATACCTTACTTCAAAATATGTATAAGGGCTTTATCTACTGGACTGTATATCTCAGCTGTCCCCTGTGGCTAGCCATACAATCAACATTTTTTTACAAGCAGGGAAACTGAGGCACGCCGAGAGTGAATTACCACTGACTGAAACTGGCAAAGATGGAATTAGAGGTCAGGTTTTCTGCATCCAATACTCACTTTAACCACAGTCCCATCCTTCCTCCCAGCGCTGTCCATGTCCTCCCATAACAAGACACAGTTATTATTTAAAAATTGAAGCGTGGGAAGGTTTGTGCAGATGAACACTGGTATTACTGCTCTTCTGTGGTGCTTATTTGAAAATCCCAAGGAATTTTCGTCTCGTTAGGCAATGCCCAGTCATAAATTTCTTGTCTCCACTCTCCTGCCTGCTTCATCCCATTGTCTCCTTTCCTAATGCGCTGCACATCAGGACTGCCATTTTTGGTACAGCTCTAAATTCAGTTCCCTCTTTCTAATTTTTGGAGTCTCAGGCTGTTAAAAGAAAAATAAAAGTAGCATGCCGTTTTACAAAGGGGCAAGCAAATTGGCACAAAGCGTGTCTTAAGAGCATGCTTATCAGCGAGGAATCCCTCATGTCTTTTCTCCCACCATTTTGTCAAAACCATAAAAAAGAAACAAAATGGCAACCACTAATATTCAGATTAATAAAGACCCATATGATTCCCAGCTGTTGACTATAAGTGGCAATCCGTGTGCAGTCTTTGTACCCAATGTGGTTTTCACAATACCCATATTTGTTTCTGCCTCTCAGTCAAGCTCCAAATAGGAACTGGTATGTCGTAGGATCTGTGCAAATAATTTATTGTCTGTCTCACATTTAAGGAACTGCAAGAAGAATGTGAAAAAACAAGGAAGAAGGTTTTTGTCCATTAATCAGGACCTTATAGAGAAAAAGAATGGGGTTTTACTTGTTAATAGTGAACAGCGGTTCATGCTTTTAGATTTCATGACTTTCCATAAGGCACAGGCATTCATATGGTTCTCACATTTTCTGAGAAGTCATGCAGAAGTTAACTTAAGTTTAAGCATTTACGAAAAGCTGTGAGGAATACTGTTTTCTCTGAAAACATTCACAGTTTTCCTCACTGTGCCATCTTTTTAAAACACATTCTAGGTTTACATAGCCAAACATGTATTAAATATTAATATAACACATTTATATTGGTTCCTGTTTATTTTCTAGGGGAGCATAACAATAAGTATTGTGCAGTTTGACAGCGCTAGCTACATTATCTCCAACTACTTTTAAATGCCATCTTTCAGCTTCGTAGAGAACCAGCTAATTGGGGAACCAAAAGGAGCGAGCGCTCCTCTCCTCCCGTGGGCTCCCAGGTCAGCCCCGCCAGCGGATGCCCAGCCCCGGGGAGGTTTCCCACAGCGGGACGATGCCGGGAAGGAGGCAGTGCCACCCTCCCGGCCACTCTCCCCGCGCCATGGGGAGCGGAGGAGGCCTCCGAGCGGCCGTGGGAGCGGGACCGGCGCGGACTGCGGGCATCGCATTCCTCCGCTCCCCAGCTATCGCGGCGGTCCCAAGGGTGTTGCTGCAGACGGCAGTAACTTAAAACAGCCTCGCTGAGCGCGCTGCTGGCAGCCCCCAGCCTGTGGGAGCATCTTGTACAGCCTCCTTTGAACACCCTCACCCCTGGGTTCGGAGCCAAGCTCAGGCTGGCCACACACAAGGTTGGGAGCTCATGGAGGTATGGGCCCGGCTGCTGGCGAAGCAGCGCCTGGGGGGGCCGCGAGGTTGCCTCCCTTTAAAGAATAAAAGTGGTTTGTGTATAGGAACTTCAGCTGAACAACACTGTTTTGCAAAAGCAGCATAAAGGTAAGGCTTCTTGGGGAACAGCTTACAGGAATGGGAAAAAACTTGTTTTATTTCCTGCAAATCAGGAACACGTGTTTACTAGTTGTTAAAATGGACTTGTGTATTAACTCTTTAAGGCCTAAACATTATCATGTATGTGGAAGAAAAAGGAGGAGGAGGACGACGACCGATATTTATCATACATTTTCTATGCAAAAGAACCAGA
The DNA here is from genome assembly GCF_965638725.1 of Aptenodytes patagonicus. NCBI lineage: Eukaryota > Metazoa > Chordata > Aves > Sphenisciformes > Spheniscidae > Aptenodytes > Aptenodytes patagonicus. The sequence goes on from NC_134954.1 coordinate 8,359,741, forward strand.
TAATGAAAGGCATTGAGGAATACAGATACATTGCTAAAGAGATGTGGTTTCACAATATTCTTCCTTTGCAAACTATTCTTCCATTGCATAATTTTACAAATTATGTGAAAATATTCCTATTGAAAGCGAATATGATTTATACTAATCACTCAGAGGCAGCTGGAATATGAAGAAAACTTGATTCATTTACTGTTTGAAAAACAAGACACTGTATTTATGGACACAAATAGAAATAAAGACAACGGCTCTTGGGAAAAGACATACAAAAATTTTAAATCAGGGATTGCATTCTCTCCTTCACTAACTATGTCATTAAAACTACAATATGAAACAAAGCATGGTTTTGTATTTGCTTCTTTATTTGGCTGGTTTTATTTAACTATGTTCAGCTGCAGTCGCTGATACTTAAAATCTTATAATACACCATTACTGTTGCGTTCAAACACCAGAACAGGTTACCAATCGCTGTGATCAATTCTATGTGCGTTTTTTTTAATTATACACTTTGATTCAATAAAAAACTTTAAGGCAAAATTCAGGGTGAAATCTACAGCCTGGATTATTGAGCAAGTCCCTTCTCATTGTAGAATCACTGAATACTACAGGAACAAGCAGACAGTTGTATCACCTCTAATATAATTCATGCATACATATCACGGTATAGTGCTAGCAATCATCTTCTGTAATAAATTGCTTTAGCAGCTTCTACAAATAAGACAACATTTATAAAATGGCAATAAATGCGGTTTGATTTAACTTCTGCCTTACATATACTGTTGTATCTATGCTGGGTTTAATTCATCAGCCGCTTGTTACAGTGTTTGTAGCCATATAACTCAAGGTCCCGATCTGCAAGCCCTCTGAGGACACATTCTGTACTCCTTAGCACACTGGCCGATGCCAACCAGCCGCACGTCCAGTCTCCAGCTGCTGCAAACTCAAAGACTTTCTGCCATGCAAACCCAGGCCTAAAAGATACAAGTACATGAGTCCTAAATACACTAGATTTCTCCCCCACTGTTGTTGCAAGGTAATATCTAGCTTGACATGTCACTTCTCTCTTTGCTCTGGGTGCACAGACCCCGTGGGACCCGAAGGCGGTGAAGGCTCCTGGGTCAGCCCTGATCCCCACGGGTGAGACCTGCACTCTGCTGCACACACGGACGCAGTGATGGCCTACGTGTTTTAAGGTTTTGAACCCATCCAGCCCTTACTTTTTTTGTCTCTAGCAGCTAAAGACCACTTAAACATCCATGTTGTTTAATTGCCAAGGCTAAGCGTGACTCATGAGCAATCTGCTGGGTTGTGGTTTTATATTTGGCAATTGTGCCACTACAATGAGCTTACGCCGGCCCTCCGGCTCCCATGTCCACCCCTCTTTCTATCAGCCAGTCCAGACCTGGCTCATGATGGAGCCACAAACACAGCGGTGCCAGCACAACGTAGGGGCCTTCTCTTTCAGCAGCTCAGTACTTGGGAAGATTTTCAACAGCGCTCGTGTCCCATTTAAACCTCTAAAATTCAGTAGCCAGATATTGAAAAACAAGCAGCATCCAGCATCTGTTCTGAAAATGTAGATCATTTAAGACTTAAAATGCCAACGGAAGTGTGAAGCACCTTGGAAACTCTGAGCAGCTGAGAAGAACAAAGACAGATCAACCAAGAGGGCTCTCATACGGTGATGGAGTGTACAATGTTTTTCACATCTGCCCTTTGGGATGGGCCTGACACTTCATGGCTGACAAAGCCGTGGGTAATACGCAGGGTGAAGCCTGAATTAACTGACTGCTCAAGACAAAACAGCAGCCTCTGAAAGGTCTGAATCTTTCATGAAGATAAAATGGGAGAATTTTAGAAACAAGTGACAGATAGAGAGATGTCTTTTGGGCAAAATTTCTGTTAAATCTTTAACCAAAGTAACATTCAAGACAAATGTTTCCCCAAAACAGTAAAGAGAAGTAACTATAGCCCAGGGCCATCATTGGCCTTTCCCTTGAAAGCATCCTAATACGGTCCCAGCTTAACCAGCTCATGTCTAAACATCTATCTGTTTGCCATAGACAAAAAAAAAAATCAAGTAAAAATGTTGATTTAATTATATTGACCTGTTCTGGTGGTATAAAAACTTCTATGAATACCCAGAACAATGTGTGAGTGGGGAGTGTGTCCCTTGTAAGTACTGAAGTTAAAATGTTTCTGTTGGCTTCCAGTTCTGGAGAGATGGTGACTTTTAACTCTAAGCACATGCTCAATTGCTCTGCAGCGAATGGATGGGATTACTCATGGGCTGAATGTTAATTTCTGGATATTGAAATATAGCACGTACAAAAGTGGAAGAGATAACTGTGGCTGTGGAGGCTTCACGATGCCAACTGCATTAGCCAGCATTTTGGGATGGTTGCAAAAGGCAGGTGATTGCTTACTAAATATGGTCATTACGTATGCATATGGCTCTAAATATTGAAAATGAGTCATTTATCTCCTGCCACTGATTTAACCGAGGTTTCTTCTGATACCAGTCCATAAAACACTAATAGCCTGAAATTTTCTGGTGTATTCGTCATGGAAGTTTTAGGCTCAGTTAAAATATAGACCTCCTATGACAATAAATACCTGGATAAGCATTTGGTACTGTATTGAAGAGGCATACTCACAACATGAGCTACATAAACTCATTCTCTAAATGGGAATATTTTAAGAGATATCAAGTACAGATGTTTCAAAATAGAATTTAAGGTCTCCCTGGGTGTCCCCAACTGGTGATCACTCTATTATAAGCTTAACTCTTCACAGACAGAGTTCAGATTCCAGCTTACCTACCCAACTGTGCATCAACAAAGAATAACTGTTATGTTTCAACAGTTCTTTGCACCCACTACCTAATACAAACCATGAACAGCTGCAATTTCACTGCCCAATCCTTTCTTATACCCTTACAACATTTGTTCTGTTAATGTAGGTTAATTCTGCAAATAACACTTCTGTAAATTGTTCTTGCAAACTGCTACATCATTTATGTAAGGACTTCTGTGAACTTTGAAAAATTAATGCCTTTAATTTTGGTTGATGGCAACATCAGCAGAGCTCTGTAAATTGCACTTTAATGAGATTTTGCTACAGGGGATAATCTGCTACTGACAGAGTAACATCTTGAAAACATCTGTAGACCTATAATTTTTCTATGACGATTAGATCCCACCACAAGAGTCCAAATACAGTGCAGAAATAAAGGGAAAAAATGTAAAGTCCTAAATTAATATCCAACCTGTTCTTTAAAAAGAAGAGACACGCAATGAAAAGTTTCATGCACTGAAAATAAATCAATTTTTCTGACTAATTAACATTTAGCTTTATTTAATTAAGAAAGACTATTACTGTCTTCACTGCTGTGCATCTGTATATAATGAAGCAAACAGCAGTAGGTATAAGATACCACAGAGGGATATGCCCAAGTAACCCAGCACTATAGGTGCAAAGGAATGTCTATTATTGTTAAGTAACTGACATCAGAGCCTCTCTTTAATGTTGTCATAAATAAAAGAAAGATTTTCACAGATGCTTTCGCATATGGTTTCTTATTTGTCTCTGATGGAGACTGGGAGTTAGATTAGACGCCAAAATTAAATGATTTAAATAGACAGCTGCACAATGCAAACTACTAAATAACACCTTTTGAACACTTTCTATTTATAGTAAGTTCTAACTCACAGAAGGATGACAAATCTCATTTTGCTTATACTACTGTAGGTTGTTGCTATAAGACCATTGCTTTTACAACACTGAAACTTCAAGGTACACTGCAAAGTGTGCAAGTGCAAAGCGCGCAGGATTATCATGGCAAACAGGAGTGGAAAGCTCACAATCCAAGATTAACTTTAATAGATTAACTTAATCGTTGAAATATGCAGTCCGTGATTATCTGTAATAGAGCTATCCAGGATGAACTGAAAAGGCAGGTAGAGAGAGGACTTCAGTGCAAACAGCTGGCGAATTTTGAGTCTGGCATCATCCAAGTTCAAGTGAAGTGATGGACATCAGAGAAGGCACTTAACGCCTAGGCGATAATCTATCATTTACCAGCACTAAGGTATTATATCTTGGGGATAAAATTTTGCATTAAAAATACTGTATTTGGTGCAGGGAAAAATGCAGGTGTGTGAGTACTGGCTATAGAGCTATGTCAGTGTATTCAAGCTAGCAGCAGTAAACAACATCCAAGCACAATAAGAACACAGAAAAAAATAAAAACAAACCAACCCTATGTGTTCAGAGCATTGCGTTCAAGAACTCGTGTCAAAGAAGGCCTGCAGCATGTCAGGAGACATATTGTTTGATAGTATAACCACTCCTTGAATTGTTTTTCTGTGTCCTATACAAACATAAAACAGAGGAAGTAACAGTTCACAAGTATGGAGTCTGCGTGAAGTTATTCTAGAAAGGAATAGGAACTGCCAAATCCTACCGGGATCGGAAATCTACTCCTGAAAGCAGTTAACGCTGGCTATTTCCAGCAAAATGGAAGGCACTAGCTAGTGGACAATTCTGAAATGTTCTATCAAAATGGAGGATTTTTCCTACCACCGATCTGTCAGTAGAGGCATTATGTGGAGAAACACAAAGATGAAGAGGCATCATTTGAAAGATACATTTATAGGTTTCTACACAGTCTATCCTATCCACCGGGAAAGTCAGAGAAGCGGCATTTAATCCCTGTGGCAGGAGCTGGGAGTCACACACTGGGTGATGCTCTCTCATCTTTGATGGGCCCTCCTGCTCGCCACTGCCTGGGCTGCCTGCACAACAGCCTCCCCCACAGCCACCACGGTGTAGCTCCACAGAGCCCTCAGAGTGTTGCCCAGTTTCTGCCGTTGTGCAGAGCTGGGCCTTTTCCTTTTGTATTGAAATTAGGATATATTAATTTTATCTCCTATTGCCTCTTCTTTGGGATTTGTGAGTCAGAGGCTAGATCACTTTTCCACAGAGTTCAGCTCTCCCAGTTTTGGGTAGAGCTACTGGGGCACATACTGCTCTCACTCCTTCCTTCACACAGGCACAGCTCAAAATTTGCATCCCTCTTTGCGCCCGGCATAAGCAGCTAATGAAGACTAGGGATACTATCATTCCTTCTCCACCACTTCAGCCTTGCTATGGCTCCACACCGGGGGATCGGAAAACTTCCAAATACACCTACCCTTTTCCCACCCTGATAAAGTGAGTAGGACATGAAAAACCAACTTCAGCCTGTTACAATTCCCGTTGTACAGCCAGAGAAAATGAACCAGAAGGTATGCATTTTGTCACAGAAGATTAAAGAGAGTAAGGATGCCAACACTCCCAGACCCAAAAACAGTTAAGTGGATTATGCTGCCTCTTTATAGCTTGGTCTCATACTGCATGCTGTATTTGTCAGTACCACATAGTATTAATCCATTTTCCTTTTTCTAGACCATCCTTTTACTAGCTAGCAGCATACAATTGATACCAATAAGAAACTAACATCCAGTGGTGACAGTATTTGCCTGTAGCATGGTGCTGTATGAATAGAGGTAATGAGAACTTTACTGTAATGTTTATAAAACCCTTTAGATACCCAAAGTGCCTTTCATATATTCAAATAAGTAATGTCAACAGAATGTGATCCCCATTCTCCAGAGAAGAAGCAGAGCTGAGTTTCCATTTAGAATTTCCCAATTCCCTTTGCTTCTCTTCTAACAGCTTAAGTCTGCTATAAGTAGCTCCAGGGAAAAACTTCCAAGTGGCATGTGTTTTGTTAACTACATTTTGTAGGAATTAATATAATTAAAGTAGCGTATTTTATGTAAATGCCAGCTGAATTACAAAAGATACCATGAGCAAAGATTTGAGCCTAAAGAAAACGTATTTCCGGCAATCTCAGTTCTTCTACAACCTTAGTGTAACTAAAGCTGTGAAAGGGACTCAAGATGTGGATACATGCAGATGTGCTTACCACTATGAAACACTTGGAAAAGACTAATTTAAGTTTGAAATATGGAGCGCTGAGACAAGACAATGGTCTTCAAAAGTAACCACTTAGAGGTTGCCCTTACTTATGGTTCTCTTGATTTGGAGAAGCCTCCTTGTCTCTCTCCACTAAAATGCTAACGCGATGAGTATAGCACCAGCTTTCCAAAAAGTCTTGCTGTGCTGTACTATAAATGATTGAGCTACAGAGGGGAGTGAAGCTTTGGCTGACACCCTTGATAGGAAAGTCATTAAAGCATACGTGCCTCTCTTCCCACCAAAAATCTGAGGAAGTTCTCAACAAGTAGTGACGTAAATTTAAAGCAACTGTGGGCAGTCTTATTTTACGTGTCAAACGTGAGCATAATCAGAAGTTAGCACATGGAAAGCCACCAAGTTTAGAGTCAAATAGGACTGAGCTGCTGGAGGGCTCCAGCACAAGTTTCTGTGCTGTTGTTCCTGTGGCACCGTGTCCTGTGGATGAGAAGAGCTCTGCAGGGCCCTGCCTTGAGGGACCAAGCAGCCCTTCACCGACACTGCCAGAGTGCTGCTGCATTCAGAGGACTCCCTCCTGCCTCGCTGCAGCTCTTAAACCAAAAGTCCTGGAAGAGCCTGTTCGGTTTTATGCTATTCAAGGATTGGTCCACACTAGGCAAAAAACAGCTGTGTGTGTAAAACAGCATTAAATGTCCTTTGCATCACCCTGTGCAAAGCAAGCGAAGTTTTTCAGTACTGTCCAGTTCACTTTATTTTGCTTCACGTCTCATTACCTCAAGCAGAATAATGAATAAAATCAAAATAGAGTCCACTAAGAGTGACAGATTGGTAAATGGTTGTCATTTTTGTGCAAAAAATATTTGTATGAATGTAAGCACTTTTTACCATCAAGAGCACTCTTTATTAAGCCTCTGACACTACTGATATTGGCATTATATTCTGTGAGTGCTTTGTTACAACGTGCTACAGTTCAGTTAGTCTCAAAACCATCAAGTTCAAAGTCACTAGAACAGGAACTATGGCAAAGACAGCAAAAGTCAGGTGTTGACCCATGAGTGTTTACTTGACTTCTGAAGTGATTTTCAGATTAGAAATCCAAAGAATCCACTGCTGGGGAAAAAAGGTCAACAATATCATGAATATCAGAAGCAACATTTTATAAGGCTGAGTTCTTAATAAAAATAGATGTATTATGAAGCACAACTAAAATGTTTGAATAGCTGAAAATAAATCACTTTGGGTAAGCTGACCAGAAATAACAATTAATAATGCTAACAATTCTATTTTTGAGCATATCAAGTAACTGAACAGTTTAACACACCCTAAAATATAAGAAGAATGGAGCATTACAGTAAGAAAATGTAAATGTAAATGTAAATTACATCTTCATATTATCATTGACAATAGAAAAACAAATAGAAGGCATCTACTGAAAGGGAGGTGGGGGAAACCTATTCGAAATATTGTTAGTGCCTAAACACCTAAATCTGAAAAACAGTTGCATTTTCAGGAACCTTTCTAGAAAAGGAACGATTGAAAATAAATTGCATTGGAACTGGAAAAACATTCCCAATATCAGTCAATATTACCATCTGGTAATAAAGATATGAAGGACAAAAAATATCAGCTAACTTTCCCAAGCCAGAGATTGTGAACTTCAGCCACTGAACAGGCTTATTTTCAAGGACAGAGATCAGTATACAATTGATTGCCGTATTATCCACAAGCCAGAGAATTTGGTTGTCTTCGCTAACAATAAGCCAGGAAGATAAAGTTTATACTTCATTGAAGGAAAAAAAAACCTAGAAATAATAACTTCTAGCTGACCTTGAAGATACTGCTTATATTAGGCAGGGCAGAATAGTTCTTACATTGAAATTTAGTTGAAAATGGTCAAACCAAACAAAAAGGGTCCCTTTGTATTTCTGACAACTAGACCATATGCAAATGAAAATCAAATATTTTTTTCCTGCCCTATGAATGCTTGTCAAGTGGCTGGGCAAAATCTAGGGAGCTCAGCCTTACCAGGAAAACAGATGTTGCCTCATCTGGTTTGATGCTCATATGGATGTTGAAGTCTCTAAGGCTAATAGTATAGTTCCAACAGTAGCTCTGACAGAGTTTCAATGAATACATTTGTGATATATTTCATACACTCTGATAGTCTATACACCCTTGTAACTACAAACTTTGATCCTTCCCTGGAAGTACAGGAAACACCTGGGCAGTCTAATAAACTCCGCTACACAGTTGGCCACTTTGTGCATTGCAACCAAATTGTAACCAGGTCTCAGAAATACGAGATGTGGATCTCCATTTCCTCTGCATCGCAGCCATCGATGCAATACTTTCCATGCAAAAGTGAGCCCTTGGGGAGGATAGTGGTGGAAGAAGAGACTCAAAACAGATGAAAGAGAGCCAGTAAACCTGAATGCATTTCTATATAATGTGCTTCTCTTCAAGCAAGAGGATGTTGTCCTTTCTCCTGTATGCCGTCTTTGCTGAGCACAGCTGTATTATCTGAGCTCTTTCTGCTCTCTCTGATCCTTTACTCTTCTCTTATTCCCAGGCATAAATATCACGTTTCCACACTTCCTTCAGATCACCAATCTTAGTCCAGAAATTGTGAACACAAGATATTTTGACCAGTGGTGACTGTGACCAATACAGGCCAGCTGGCTTTCCTCACCTCTGCCACATAAGAGTTCTCTTTTCAGCGACTTCGATTATTGGTCAAAACCAGCACTTTAATACTTACAGTGTAACTCAGAGAGAAAAACAATTCAAGGTTTAGGAAGGTAATTTCTTGGCATCAGTCCTTGATCCCCAGCAATGTTAAGACACAATTTTATTATGCTGTTTATCATGGAAGATTTCTGTTGGCTTAATATTTTTATACCAAGAGGGTGATTTAGCGTGTCAGCTTCCTGAAAGACTAACTTGCTGTGTTTATGATTATCGGTTATTGCAACTTTAACATCTTTGCATTTCTTCCTCTTTACCTCTTTTCTTTTCCTCCATTTGTATACTGAGTTAAACACATCACGCAGTGGTGCAAACTTCTCCCTTGGTTCCTACTGGTATTCTTCAACCCTAAGCAGAAGAGACACACCTCGTAAGGAAAAGAAGTCTCACCTCCATCCTTTCTCTTAATTTTCTGTATGAAAGAATGCATTGCCTAGTTGTGACTCGCCCAGTCAGAATATGGATCTGCATTGGTACCTCCAACCGGTGGCTTTCCACCCTACCAGGGAAGACTAATCAGGGAGCGTTAGGAGAGCACACACAACTAATCCTATGGGAAAACATGCTGAAGCCAGTTTTATCCTTTACTCTTTTTGTCACCCTACTTACCTTCCTTGTAGAAAGTTACCAACCCGACAGATAGGTACACTAACCTTATTTCAAGAGCATGCTTTGGGTTTTTTCCTCATCGTTCTGACTTTCCTCCGTTCCTCGTCATCCTCACCTGCCCCAGAGTCTGACACGTTAGCTGTTTGCTAAGTGCCACGCACAAGTGGTGTGCTACAGATGTCAATGGTCCCTAAGATGGTAAGCTAAGCTTAACCACACCTAAGCTGCTCATCGTAATGTTACATCTTGTCAAAGATTTTGCAGCACCTTACTTGAAAGTAATGTTAGAGTTAATGGATGCTCGTTGCATGATTATTCCTCCTTTATTTAAGAATGAGCACTACATTTGCTTTTATCCAGATTTTCAGCATCATCCAAGGTCCTTCTGACTTTTCTGCTGAATGGTGGTTGTATAAGGAGGTTGTTAGGTAGGTCTCAATTTAGGAAATGCACTGAGGCACATTTCCATTCTTCCCTCCTCAAAAATAGATATGCTTTGCTCAATCGGCACATCTCCTGCTTATCTTACGGCATGTGTAAATTGGATTGGCTGATGGGTGTAGATTAAAATTTGGTATGAATTTTATTACATATTCTTTACGTCCAGCTATTTTTATTAGCTTTCCTTTCTCTTGTTTGCACAGGCTTAAATCCTTTTTGTTGGTGCTCATTTAAAACATTTTTTTAAGTTCTGTATCTCTTCCTTATCTGAGTTGCTGTCATTCTCCTCCTCATTTACTATTTGTATACTCAGTAGGGCAGACCAAATAAATTAATAAAACAAGTTCTTGTTTCCAAGAAACAACTGTAGTGTCTACAAAAAGATGCAATTATAGTAGAATAGCTCTTCACTTCCCATAAATAGCATTAAAAATAAAAAAAATCTAAATAACAAAATGCTTTTTCAAGAAGTTTTCCAGCAAATTAAAAAGATTTTATGTACCTACAAATTCTAATCAAAGTAGCAATTAAAAATCCATTTTTTAAAACTCAGTTAAAAATCCAGCTATGTTCTGGAGTAAGTAGATGTAAGTTTGCTTGAGTGTAATACACACTGCACCCATTTGACAAGAGGGGGAGAACAACAGGCTTGGGTTGTGGGTTGTTTTTTTTATTTTAAGTGCAAATCAGCATGAATGTTCTTTATGTTCCTATCTTTTGCTTTCACATCAGTAAAATTTTACACTGAATTCAGGTCTGGTCCTCAAAATTTTATTTTTAGCTTGGAACAATTTTGCAAAGCTCTATATGGAATGTGATTCCCTTGAAATATTTATAGAACTAAAAATACCATACTTCAAAATGTGTGTAATAGAAATAAATTATAGTACTACTTCATAGCAAATGGAGAAAATTAATTAAAGCTTATAATTAGAAATTATTTAATAAATAAATGTTCCTGTATTCCTTTTAACTGAGACTTAAGAGAAGATGTTTAAGCGAAAAATGAACTCCTCGCAGTTAAATTTGACAAAGCTTCTGCTTTAGCAATTATAGCATTTTCAAACTTTTGATTTAAGGCAGTTTATCAAAGCTGGCTGCATGTCTTAATTGAACTTGCCATTTCAGTGTAAGACTTTGCATCCTCTAGTTTGCTTGCAACATGTTTTCAACACACACGCAAAAGGGAGAGCTAAGCATATTTTACTATTAATGAAAAAATGTTTCTAAATGTATATGGCATCCTCCCTCACCTGATAACAAGCCGCAAATTTAAGGCTTTGGTTCTTGTTTTTCTACTCACTGCTGATTGAATTATGTTTAGAATATTTTTTTTTAATATATTTAGAAATATGGTATTTTTTCTGATCAAACTAAGGTGTCTCTTCTCTATTCTTACTACTGCCAAGCATGTGATTTACACACAGTTTAATTATTCAGATGTTTATTATGTTCTACATAATGAAATTTGGACCCTCATATTTTCTTCCTACATGCTCAGTGCAGGCTGCAATTATAGCCACAGATATCTGTTTATTTGATGAATTTTGCTTCTTCTGCATAGTTTGATAAATATGGAAATAAGTCAAAACCTACTTTATATACAGTAATTAAAGTGAAAAATCTAGTCATGATGCAAATCCTTAATTGGACTCCAGGAGAGATATGCAGAATTTCTCTTTAATAATATGGGATGACTGGGGACAGAAAAACAAAGCACACTAAAATATGGTTTAGAAGCACAATTAATCACAAAATAGAAAACAACCAATTTAGCATAGCTCATTCAGTGACTCTCAAGGCTCAGGTAATGTTCTTTTAATCATCTGGCTCTAATATTAAGGTTGTGTCATGTGCAGCTGAAATAAAACACAATATATGTGCTGATCTTCAGTGTGAAACATGTTCTCTGGACTAATTTGTAAACACAGCCTTTTCATACTAAAATGCTCAGTCTACTTAATGACGTGTAAGTGAATGATCAAAGCAATGTAAAATGGTTTTTAACTATTATTATTTAATGTATTAATTCATTAGCAGAAAGAAACCCTCTTGCAGATGGTTGCAGGGAATATGTTTTTGTTGGCTATATATAATTCATTTTGGTTTTTTCATTTTATTAAGACAAAGTCATTATTTTGGCTGATGATGTTCCAAAAAAGAATATACTTGTTAAGCGGTATTAAATTGACAGGTTATAGCACAGTGCAGGTGGAGCTGAGATACAAGTCTCCAGGAAAGAGAAGTCTGTACAAGCTAAGGAAATAAATATTTTCTTTCCAAGCTCTGAACATATATTGCTCTAACCAGCTAAAATTAACCATCACTGTCACTTAATTTGATTGTAAAAATATTATTCTCCATATAGCTTCATGTAATATCCCATTAGGGGAATGTGATCACGCTTTAATCAGGTGGTGTTGGATTTATTGTGCTAGTTGTTTAAACTACAAATACAATTAATCTGCTTTTGCACTTCTCCTAAATAAGAAATACCAGAATGACACCTTTGTCTTCAAATGGATAATAGACATCGAGCAGGAGCCAGAGGTCATCCCCCCGCACTGCCATAATTATTGAAGCAAATATCTGCTTCAAAACCTAAAGCGTTTTGTCGAGCGTTCAGCCTGCCTGACCCGGCGACGGCCACGGACGGCACCGGAGGCTCTGTGGCTGGGACATGACCGGGAGGACCACTCTTCTGTTACCCAGATGTGCCCATTGGTAGAGACCATGACTGCAAGCTTCCATGCTGAGAGCAGCTGAAATTAGAGAGGCTTGATGTCCAGTATTCAAAATCACTGTTAAAACTCTCTCTAAGTCAGAATCCCAACTGTCTTTGACAGATAAAAGGAGTCCTATGCAATCTAGTTTCAATGTAGTCTACTCTTGACCACCCTGAGATGACCTGGCACCTCTTCATGCACCTGCCGTAAAACTTAAAGGCTTCAGAAATTCTTTTCTTTGAAGTGTCCTAATAATAACAGTCTAACCTTTGATGTTTCTTCCTGTACCACATGCTTGAACTTCTTATAATCTAAAGTGTACACACAAACCGGTTGCACATCTTGAGAACACAACGCTATAAACCTAACGCAAACTGTAGTAATGATGTTTTTATTTCATTTGTATTTAGCGCTTTATTTATATAGCATCATAAACCTAAACGCTTAACACACCAATTGGGCATTAACCATCCAGGCTGATTAGCATGGAGCAGAATTCACCCTCCGCAGCCCGAAGACAGAAGAAATAAACAAACTCATGCAAAATAAACTTTGTGTGCAAATACGATATTTTAAGAGAAGACCTTTTTCACACCAAAAAATCAGAGAGAAATTCTGTTTCCAATGGCTTGAGATCACATTCAGAGAGTATTTTTTTAATACATAAAAATTACCAGACCCTGAAGAAGTCAGGGAAAGTTATTTTTAAAAACCATTCCTAGCCTGATCATTACCTCAGGTTTCTGTAAGTTTTTACAGAGCCCTCTGAGAATGTCTGTCCAGCTCTGTTTTATGTTACTTCACAGATTTTTAATATTCAATAGTCCTTATCCCATGCAAATGTTTAGATTTAAAAAGAATTGTTTCTAGTCTCTATTTTTAACTTATACATCAGGGATGAATTTTATCCAAGATGTATCACTTACATAGCTCTGGGGAGAGAGAATACACATCCTCCGTGTAGCCTCAGTCCTGCAAAGGCTCATGAACATGCGAAACTTCCCTTGCTGTAAGCCATTCCGCCAAAATTGTGAGCATCTGCAGAGTGCTGCTCCAGCATTATTTAAATTCCTGCCTTTCCTGTTAATCACTCTTTTGGGTGGTCATTTCCAGCTGACTATTTTTCACCTTATGGTTTCCCAAAACTTCAGGGCATTAGATCTAAATCTTACCCTTTGGTTGGAAATTTTTTTTAAGATTGCTTTTGAGAACAGTGAACTTTGGAGGAAAATGAGTTAGGCAACAAATATTATTCACATTCTAGGGTGATGTGTTTTGTCCAGTTACTCAGAAGAACAGAAAGGTTCTTTTTTCTTCATAGCTAAGGTTAAGCTGGACATTCACAAAGAAATAATCATCACCGAAGAGAAAAGCCCTTCTGAGCAGACCAATGAAAACAGTTCAGTCCGCACTGCCCACGTGCATCAGGAAGGAGAACACGTGGTTCTGGTCCTCTCTTCAGTCCCAGTTTTGTGACCAGATGTTTGCAATGGAACCATACTGAGCTCAATTCAGCTGACCAAGGTTCAGTCCCTTCGGCTCCCGCTGCAAGATTAGAATCCAAATTTATAAATTACCAAAATGAGAGCAGTTACAGTTACACCGACGTAACTGGTCAAATAGCTACAATAGAATGGGAGAAGGTTTGGAGAAGGATGACAAGTATGAACAAAACTCAGTAACGGCCTCCAGGCTTGGGCAGGTTAAATAAACTAAGCCTCCTGGAACTGGAAAAAAAAATTACTTAAATGACTGATGGAAACATAGTAAAGCTCCATAATATCAAGAATGATGTGGTCAGGATATATGAGGAATGATTGCTCACTCTCTAGAAGAGCTGAGGGGCCATCAGATGAAACTTGTAAATGTCAAGTTCAGAGGAAAATAGGGCATTCTTGATGTACAGTGCATAGCTAAGGCAAGGAACTCTTTTCACTGGGAGACACTGGGACTGCCAAAAAATCTATATGGATTCAAAAAGCATCTGGAGAAATTAATGGAAAAGAAACTCAACAGAGCTAGTAAACAGAAACATGGCATCTCTACGGGAGGAAATCCCACAAGAAGCTTGGAGTGTAATTCTGAGAAGTATCACTGCACAGTTGCTCTTATATTCTTCCCTAGGCATCTGTTGATGGCTATAGTCAAGCACAGGATATTGGGCTAGGTGGACCTTTAGCCTGGCCCAGTGCAGACACTCCTGCAGTTTGAAGAAAACTGTACAGCTGTCTGACTCCTTTCAATGTCTTCAACAAGGCAAGAGATGTAGATCATTATGAGAATGAGACAAATCTGAAGAAATGGCATATTGATGTACACAGAAAAATTTGGTGTTGGATTTCTCAGACAATATTAATATATAGTGATGGAACCAGGCAGTCCACCTAAAGATCTAGTTCAAAGTCTGCTACCTGGTTAAAACCCACCTGGAGGCAAAGAAAAGGTGGTAAACATCAGGTTGTTCATATCGTTTTGTCACATTTGTCTGACTTTTAAATCACTACGGAGCCTCTGAAATGAGTGTTCTGAAAGCAGAGTGAAAGCATCAGCATTTGGCTGTAGAGTACAATCTTTTGCCCCAGCCTTCAAAGCATTTCCCAGGTTTGCTCCATTTTGTTTTCACTGGTGGTGTTTTTCTACTATCGGAGGCTCCCAGAACTCGGTGTGGTATTGCAGGCACCATTTCACATAATAAAGGCATTAGCACCTCCTTGGTTTCTAAAAAGATATCTCTCCAGCCTGAAATTACTTTTGCCACTGTATCACTTTACAAGCTCTTTTCTAATTTGCTACCCCCTATAATTCTAGGTATTTTTCAGTCTGACTGCTTTGTAAGTATCTCCTTCCATTATGTAAAGTGGTTTCTTTTCAGATTCTAGATTGTAGAGCTACTCAAAGTGAACAAAATTTTTTCACTCGCATTTTTCATTACCATGTTGCACTTAAACCATTTCTTATGGGAACTTAATAATGTTCTGTAGTTGATTAGAGTTAAAAATGTCTACATTCTTCTTTCAAATATGTACAAAAAGCTCCTATTGACTGACTTCAATTAACTGAATTGATTTCAATTCAAGTCTAAATTCATTCTTCGTTTAATTCTACTGAAGTCTAGTGAGCCAAATATTGTGTGACACAGCTGAATTTCACATCCAAACCCAAAGCAATGTTTCGATGTTGTCCATTACACAGATGAACACAAGGGGAATACTCGACACTGAAAACTGAGTGAAACACATATCCTGACCTATACAGAACTTCAGACTTGATTAGGTTGGTCCTTACATCATATAACTATAAAAATTTTACTCCTAGACCTAGTGATTACCACTGTGAAGTCCTGGAGTGGAGTCATATCAACAACAGGTCTCCTTTAGGCTTCAGCGGAGGTCAGGGTTTCCCTACACATCTGCAGAATAACAGCATTGTGTTTATTTAAAGAAACTTAAAAAAAAAAAAATAAAGCAATTAGGAAGCTTTCCAAGAACAAACAAGTTGAGCAGGAAGAGAAAAAAAAAATCAAAGAAAACAGGAAGCAAGGCAAAACTGTGAGTATTTACATCTTCTACATATGGAGTTTGGAAATCCAGGTGGTTTCTGTTTTGTTCCTATTTGCTTCAGATATTAAAATATCCAGATGTCAAGTACAAAAATATACTTGAGAACTGTAACATTTTAAAAGAAATTGAAAGTCATGCTCTGTCTATTCTACCCTTTAACTGACACTTTGTCACAAACATAATCAGTTAATACAGTAATAGAAATAATTTGCTTTTTTTACACTTTTGCTATTACAATTTCCAGGGTTCAGCCTAACTTATAACTTATAATAGGAGTTCAGCCTAACTCAAAGCTTGTTGAGTCAATGACTTCAGAGGGGTTTGGATTAGCTCCAAGTTAGGATGCATTTTTTTTTAGTAATACAGCCAGTGTATCTATATGACCGAGTATGCTCTCTCTCTCTTGGCTGATTGGCCAATTGACCTACTTTGGGACAAGAATAGCTGTAGTAGGTAAAAACAAGGTTTATCAACTGGACTATCCTATTCCAACAGTGGCTGAGGATGGGTGCCTGGGGAGGGAGGCCAAGCACGCTAGGAAACGAATGGGAATAGTCTCAATTTCAGCCATTTGTTGCGCAGAGACTTCCTGAACCACTTCCTGAACACCGAAGCCAGTGTTTCTAGCTCTCGATAGTGTTTTCTTCTATTAAATTGTCCAATCAGTTGTTCAAATCATATAACATCTTAGCATCCTGTGGCAACAACTTTCACAACTTAACTACGTACTGTGTGGAAAAGTGTTTACTTTGGGTGATTTTGAACTATCAACTGACGTCACTTGAGCTCTTCCATTCTTGGATGTTATAATAAGAGAGTGAATAAATGTTAAGGTATTTTAATAGCCGGTGCTTAGTGATTTTATATGTATTTTCTCTTCTAAAAGGTGCCACTGTATGTCAATTAGTTTCTAAAAGAACATTCCAGACATACAGATAATATGCAATTGATAATATTGTGCTGATTAAATAAGCTGAATTAGACCATGAAGCACAGTATCAGCCAGTCAAGAAGCTGAAAGGAGCTGACATTCCTGTTTTAAACACTGGATTATACTAAAATCATCAAGCATTACTCTCAACACAACACTGAGGAGAAAAAGCAATACTTCTTCAGATGTAGCTCCGGGTTCAGGAGTCAAGAAACACCACCTGAGCAATATTATCTCCAACACAGGTGTCTCATGAACACAGAGAATCGCCTCATCTGCTCCTAGCAGCCAATCTTGTTTAGAAATTGGACAGCCCATCTTAATATTTCAATGGCTTGAAGTTGTTCCACCAGGTCATGTTGAATTAATCCACAATGGCAAAACTATTAAGTGCATAAATGTAAACAGGCAAATAGTTGTTACGACTATAAAAGCAAAAAGAAAACAGCATCCTTCCCCTGCCAAGTAGAAATGAAAAAACAGTCTTAGCTACTACAGTACTAGCCTTTTATGACAAAAACCTATTATCTAACAAGTGCCTCCTGCCGAGAGACAAAAACAGCAATGTTCATCTCTTTAAAGATTTTTTCAAGAAAAAATTTTGGTTTTTTCTGCAATTCTTATGATTTCTACTCTTTTATATTTCTATTATAGACTAGTCCTGTTTGAGACGTGATATAAGTTGAAGTCACTACAAGATTCAGTAGCAACCTTTGCTACCACCAAGCATAAGGTTTGGGCAACACAGCGGGTCACACCGTACTAACTGATGGGGTCGCCTGAGGTTTCACCTCCCACGTGTCTCATTTGCCCTAGCCTAGGCACATCATTTCAGGCTTGCTGAGGTATGTTGGTGCCAAGCCAAATGAATTAAGAACTCATCAGTGCCAGCTACAAATAAGAAAGCACTATATGCTATCTGTATGCTAAAACTATCATGACATCTAGTTCCACAGCAATCCTGCTAATACCTTCACATATTCATTAAGCAAAAGGGCACCATGAAGAAAACAGAAGTGTCTATAGAAGTTAAGGTTAGTCTCATTGGAGCTTGTTGAAGACAATGCTTGAACATGTATTTTCACACAAACAATGAACAATGATGGTTTACAATTTCTTGAAAGAAATGAACAAATCCCTTCACAGGCAATGGAAGTGCCTTCCCTGGCAAGTAAGAGGAAATATTCAGAATAGGTTCTTTGTTCCAAAAGAAGGACTTACTTTCTCTTGGAGAGAGTATATTAAAGTCTAGAAAATTAAAATACTAATTGTCTTTCCCCACTCCTTTCCACAACAAAATATTATTCCAAACAAACATTAAGAACGATGATGTTTCTCACAGAACTCTCGTATAAGCAGAGATAGATAATCTACTTGCTTTTGGATTTAATATTCAAGCAGAAAGAAGTCATCATTTGCATGAAATAATGCAATTGTCTGAAAACTAAAAAGTTGGCATTAAGTTAATGTGTTCCAGCTTAGAATATGTTTGTGTATGACTATGTCAGACATTTTTATCAAAATAAAATCAGTCCCAAGACCAAAAATTAAGATGTTGGTCATGACTGTTACAAAAAAGCCTCATCTTTAGGACTCAGCTCAGTGGGGGAATGAATGGGCTAATAGCTTAGAGAACGGTAGATGGCTGAGCTCTGTATTTGTGGTATGAGTTCATTCAACTGTACCTAAAAAAGGTAAAAGTTTATGGCAGTTCCTGTGTGACTTTTATTTACTTGGAAGGGAGGAGAAATTTGATCCACTAATTAAGGAGGTCTACAAAGTATTGTTATTGTTCTTAGAAGGATGAACTTGAATGCATATTTTTTTATTTTTTCATTATTATTATAAATTAAGACCTTAGAGGAGAACTTTAATGGGCTATTTCTGTCTGCTTTACAGAAGGTGACATTAAACCAGAGGTACATAAAATAAAGATTGCAGAATGCAATGATTTTTATTAAAGCTTTGATGAGTTGCTCAGCAGAGATGGGAAACTCAGACCATGAAGATCTACCAGCCCTTATTAAAAATCCATACAGAACAGTTTGTGTTAAGCTCTCAGTGTCTTAGACTCAAAACAAAAATGAATTTAACAGTTTTTCTTGTCCATTGTGAAACCAGTGTTAGAATAGAGAAAAATTTCCAATCTACAAAGACAGTATGACAGAACTGAGCACATCTGGGTGTGCTGCATTCCTAGAGCACCTGGAGTACTTCAGAACTCTATTATCCAGAATTTATGGAAAAAAGAGTTCTTTTTAGAAAAATAAATATTTTTCTATTGACAAAGAACACCACAAATACTTCTTTAAAGCAAGGGAAGTAATTTTATTGGGCATAAACCGGCTTTCCTGCAACAGTAGTCTTGATTACTTTCCTGAATAACTGCAACTCCCTTCTGGGACTTTGTTTTCGTTTTCCCGTGTACATTTTGAATGCTTTTCCAGCTCTGTACCACAAAAGCCACCCACACACTGACACCGAAACCATTTGCAAAAGAAAACAAAAGTCCCTGATCTCCATACAGGGAAGTCTTCATTTAAGACTTCTCTTTTCTTGGTCTGTGTTCTCCTCCTTTAAAAACTGTTCTCCATCTCCTTGAAGAGAAGGGGATCCCATACGTGCCTGCCTACAGAGTGGGTACAGAACCATCTTTATCCTGCTTCCCACACATGGAGTTCACAAAGCTCTGCTCATGCAGTACTTCACACCTCAGAGGATAAGCCAGTCATTGTCTAATAGCTCACCATTCAAGTTGACTTCAAACAGCATATTCTAGCAGCTGAGTTACAAATGGGGTTGAGGTACACAGTCAAGATGAGGGGCTTTCATCAGGCAATGACTAAAATTATTTAAACTTGAAGCTATGGCAAAATGGTCTCAGAATTTAGGAGAGCCAAAAGAGTTAACACCATGTGAAGTCGCAGAAAGCAATAACCCAGAGACTTTCTGTCATCGGTACTCCTGAGCAGCAACCACAACAAAATGAGAAGGGATGTCCTTCAAAACTTAGGTGGGTGAAGTAGTAGGAGGAGTGGTGCTTTCAGAGACATCACTTACAACTAGTAGTATACTGAGGATCTTAAGACCGTGCTTCCTTAGAGACAGGAATACTTATTAAAGCATGATTTTAAACTACAGCTTTCATACCCCAATCACTTACTCTCCCTTCCTGGATCCTAAACTAGGAAATCAATTGGTGCTATTTATTCTCCAGACTTCTTTCTTCATTCCCAAGCTGTCTCCTGTACACAGTCCGACACCAACACAAAAGACATGGTTTTAGCTGCAGCTGGGAAAGGAGGATTGACTGGCTCACCTCTTGAGGTCTTCTCCAGTCCTATAGCTTTATGATCCAGTTTCTTAAGGGAAGAAAATACCAAGTTTTCTATCAAAACTAATGTTCCAGTAGAAAGCTAAGTCCCCAGGCGGTAGGAGGTCAGAATCTTACTACAGAGAATACTTCTGCAAAATTATAAACTTGTTGCTGATACCTTGGGCCCAGATCCAAACAGAACATAAAACACCTAAAATGAGTCTTAAACAGAATGTAAACACCCACAAGTCAAGAGTTGTAAAAACCTCTGCAGAGCCGCTACCAAGTGTTCCAGCTTGTACATTTTTTCTGTACCTTCAAAAAAAGTAATAAATTACTTGGAAAGTCTCTGTCTGAACATGCACAGAACTTGTGTTTTCGTCTAATGACAAGCAGTTTGGCACCACTCCCATTCTTAAGTCCAGTGGAGATACTGAAACCAGTCATTCCTTCCCCAGCGAGGAGGGCTGGCATTTGCAGAGCACAAGTTAACCAAGCTTGAGCCCTCCACAACATTCGGTGACTGCAGTGGCTTGATTTCAACACACAGCTAGAGAAAGAGTCTATTTGGGGCTCTTAGGAGGTAACATCCTAGAAGACACTCAACCTGAAAGCTGAAGAGCTCAGGTTCAAATCCTGCTTGCCAAGGGGTGATGAGTTGGAAGCCTGGTAAGCAGAGGACATGCAAACAGCCTACCTACAAACCCCTCTGGACTGTGATATTCTCCATCCTTTTTGCTGAAGATGTGCCACCAGTCAGAAGAGAACATGACCATTTATTAGAAAGAAAAAAAAGAACCCAAAAGGGAGCCCAAGTCTAGCAGCAGTTAGGGTGCCTAGCAGTTAGGACACCTCCTAAGGAAGTGAATGTCCTGTAACATTAAGAGCAGTTACTGGAGAAAATAAAGGAACAATGCTATTTGCAAGAAAGACAGAGCAGAGCTGGCCATCTGCGGGATGTGGCTAGTTGGCTTCTGTTGACTAGTAAAGGAATACCCTGCACTGGAACCAGTTGGATTTTTATCACTGAAATATGAATGCTATTAAGTCTGTGACTGATGATGTGCTAAAATTACAGGCTGATTTTCCCCTCTTCATCATGTTCCCCTTTCAGTGTAAGTGCACATATCCTATCTCCTTTAAAAGCAATAAATATGTTTTTAAAAAAGAAATACATTAATGGTGCCTGAGGTTAGGTTTCTAATTGAAATTTAGAAGCTTCAGGAGAAGCTTAGGGCTTAAGGGCATTTTGCACATGAAAATACCTTCTTCCTTTGGCCAGCTGGTCAAAGTGGTGAGTTTGATGAACTGTCAGTGCACTCTCCTCAGAATACAGACAGCATGTGAAGAGTCCCTGTCTCTCTCTCTTCCTCCGCCAAAGAGCAAGCAGATATCCAGAATCTGCTGCTGAGACATGATATTTTCCTTTTAGAATAATTCATCAGGAATTAAGGGAGATCTTTAATCTTCACCAACACAGGCTTTATAACCAGTCCTTATCTTCCACAATGTTCTTAAAGTCACTGATACACAACAGCAGAGTAAGTCATAATGTATTTCATAAGGAAATCCTATTTCTGTAGTGGAAATTTACTTTCTTTTTAATAGCCTCTTCTGGGGCTTCAATTCAAACGTACACAAGAAAGTTCTCTGTGAATCTGCAGGTATATCAGAACACCGATTTTAATACCCACAGGAATGCTTCTACTTTTTATAACTTTTTTTTAAATTAATGTGTATTTCAGCTGAAAACCAAAATAATGAGACTAAGAAGAGCCGATGTTGTATTCTCTTGGAGTTTTATTTCCCATTCCCATCTTCTTTCTGATTTCCACTTTTCCCACTATGTCCCCTATCAGAAGACAGAAGAGGGAGTTCCTGGCTGGGATGTCCGTGCTGATCGTGCAAAGGGTAGCGATGTGAGACAGTAAATTACAGATGCTGAGGCACCACAGTGGTATTTTAGATAAAAACATTTGGGGGTGAGGAAGGCGGTGCCAAAGCCATGCTAGCTTTTGGGTTTGTTTAAGAAAAGTAAGAAAAATAGGCAGTGTAAATTTATAATAAAAAATTCTGTTAAAAGCAGCTTCAGTAGAAGATGCATCGACTCTCTGTAGAGTAGGGGAGACGGACGTCATTCTCGGTCCACGTCTTAACTCCCAGCCAGAAATGTGTATTGCATACTGAGGATCAGATACAGTCCCCCTGTTTAACAGAAACGTCTCTCTGCTGAGTCGCATCCATGTTTGCCTGACCTTGCCATAGGACGGAGCCACATGAACAGAGACCTGAGGAGCCGTTCGAGAGACCAGGCCAGCCCCGGAGCAGGAGCTGGATGATCTGTCTCCAAATGGCCTCCAAACAGCAGAAGTCTGACTTGGCTTTTCAGATTTCCATCAAGGAGGTTTCTACACATGCCCTGATAGGCTGTTCCCTGTTTCACCATCCCAGCAGCTAGAAATTGTTCCTTAATATCCAACCTAATCTTTCCGTCCTGTAAATATCAGCCAATTTTGAAAAACAGCTACACAGAAGTAAACAATGGATGGCCTTTTTTTTGTTATAACCTCTCTGTCCCAAAACGCCAATGAGGCCTCTCATTCTCCTCCTTTTTATATTAAAGAAAGCAAATTATTACAACCTTTCATTGTAGGTGACATTTGCTAAGTCCCTGCTTTTGCTTGCTGTTCTCCCCTGGATTCCCACCAGTTTGCTTCCCTCTCTCTTAGCATGGCCAACCAGGGCTGGATGCCGTGCAGCAGCGACCTCCCCTTGCTCACAGACACATTGCCTTCTAGAAACATCGGATGACACTGGGATGCCAGCTTCATTTTTTGCAGCATCATTGCGTTGTTTTATGTTTTGACCGAGCCCCCCTGCAATTTGCAGACCCTTTTCTGCAGTCCTGGTAACCAGGCAGACATTTCTACTGTGTGCATGCCTTGACTTCTTCTGAAGGGCAGCACTCTACACTTGTCCTCAAACCGAGACATATTTATCTACAAATATACATTGTTGATGGCTAGTTTCTCATTGTCTTCTAAGAATTTCTGCTTGTTTCTGTATCATGTCAGAAATAAAAAGAGTGGCTATAAAATCGCACATGTTCAACAATGCTCGATAACAAGGCACTGAGCATTGCAGAAATGAGCATATTTGATTTAATCAAAATAAGTGTTGTAGGAAAATCACGTAGGTTTAATTTTTGAAAAGCTATTAAGTTTCAAATTAAATGGAAGATTAAAATAAAAATGAGCTTTAGCTGTAAGTGGAGGCTAAATTTGGTCAATTTTTGTTGTTTATCTGTGCATAAAGTCCTTGCATTTACCATTTGACAAATCCTCTAATAAAATACTTGCTGCAATCAGGTGAAGTAGGTTATTAATGGTTCTAAAAAAGATATACAGGATTGCCTCATCCTGAGGCAATTAAGTCTGTGAAGTAAGTGTGTTTAATATCTCTGGGGGCCTGACTGGAATGAAACAGGTGATCTTTCTACAATTGCCATTGTTTCATTTAGAATTTCTTTAATTTTGTTTGGTTTTAACTGAAGAATGACTCCTTGCTTTATATCCCTTTTGTTAAGACTCCAGTTTGGGGACTTTCAAAGGCTGCGTGTGCCACATCAAAAGCAGGGCAGAAAATTTTAACCACCGCTGAAAAGCAACATGATGTTTCACATGAAGCCCTAGCATCCCACACGGGAGAGAACAGCCCATATTTACTCTCAGCCTCTTGACTCGGGCTTTGCAGTGGTGCTGCCCGCTCCCGCGTTAAGTCAGGGCAGTCCAGACCTCCTTGCCTTGAGCCAGCTCCTCAACAAAGCCGTTCGCCCACACCACCTGCTAGCTACCTCCGTGGCTCTTCATCTTCCGCGCTCCCCCAAGGGGCTCGGGCACTGACGGATGAAGGGACAGGGAGTCGAGTCACCACACAGCCTTCCTGCTCAGCTCTCCGACACATCTTCATTTCAAAGAAATGCTGACTTAAATACAGACCTCAGCTCTCGCTTACGGATCCCCAGCTTCGGGCACTTCAGCTTGGAAAACAAATGCTTTACCACTACATGTTTTCTGAGGGATACATTGTGAATACATCAGGGTGCTGTTTGGCCCTTTGCTATAAAATCTTGTATTTTTCATTTCTCCTTTTTTCCTCTGCTGTGTTCTTTTTTCCCTGGATTTATTAGTGGGGATGGTTTGTGGAGGTATGGTTAATTACTAGAGCTTATGGCCTGCTGTGATTGAAAGCTGATCTCACCAGTTTGGGGCCTGCATTATATTTATTCTGTATGTAATTAAATCTGAATACCATAACTATGCATAATGTTGGAAAATAATGAGAAACTTTTTTTTTTTTTTTTTTTTTTAGTGAAAGCACATCTGAAAGGTATTTTCTTCCTGCAGTACTGAATTTCTACCAAACACTCTGCACTTCACACACACACAAACAAGCAAACAGCTGAAAGGCCAAAAGAGGCATTCCGGTCTACGATTTAGATGAAAACAAATGTTTGTTTATCAGATCTATGTGATCAATTAAAAATAAAGAAGGAATTCAAGCAAACTGTGATAAAGGCCATCCATATATCTTGGGGTATTTGTAACATCACAGACATACTAAAGGCATGCAGAGAAGTGCCAGCACAGCAGGGTGAACATGAACAGCACATCCTGGAAGCAGCAGCATCCAATTGAACACAGGAGATTTGGCTGGGGAGTCCCTCAAATAAAACAAGTTGTGGGAGGCCAGGCCACTGCTCTGACTAGAGGGATCAAAAATTCTCCTGATTTCCTTACCTAAGGAGGGGGGAACAGACCGATATGGGAGTGGAGATCAGACACTCTTTACACTGAGGTAAATCAAGCAGAACACTGCACAGCTCACTGGACCATACCAGAATTAGACCAGACATATCATATCTAGAGGCTCAATTTTTTTTCTCTGCGGCACATAAATCTGAAGTCTGCTGAGGTCCTTGTTGTTCACCAGTGTGACAGTGATCTGAAATTAGAGGCCTCTAGAATATTCCTAGAATATCAGAAATCTTTGGTCCGGAAATTTCTCTCATTGCCTCTGCATATAGCTGATGTTCAGAAAAAAAGAGTTTGGTATCTGATCTAATGTGATGAATGATACAGTCAGTAACGCTCAGAAAAAGTGTGTGCAAGCCAAAGCAAAAATAACTAGATTAAATCCAGTCTTCCACCATAGCAAAGCAAGCTGATCCTAGGGCACACCAAGCAAGACAAGGGTGACACAGTAACCAGATTTCCTTTAAGGTTTAAGAAAAGTAACAATGTGCAAAAAAAAAAAAAAAAGACATCTTTTCCTCTTTTCCTAAAGAACAAGGGCACTGCCCCTCAAAAGTATTGAATGTAGGGCAAGAATAAGTCAAGTAAAAATCCATGTATGTGAAGTTAGGGAATTCCCAATGAAATCCTTTTAGGAGGACCTTGTTGTCTAGAAAAGACCTTTTTCCTTGTCCTCCGCCCCAGACAGTAAGGAACAGACCTGCCAGTATGAGCTAGAGAGAACACCACAAATCATTCAAATGCCCACGCATTATATTACTAACAACTTTGCTTTTTTGAAACTAAGCCGTTGTATCCAGCGCCACGGCCGCTAAAGGAACGCTCTTCCAGGAAGCAATCAGCAAACTCGTGTTTCTGATATAGCAGCAGACAGCCATTTTCCCTCCTCGCCCGGCAGCAGATGCGTAACCAAGTGCAAGTACTTGAACAGTCAGTCTCAATCTGCGGATCAGAAACCAAAGTGAACCAGCCTTTGCGGGACAAGATTAACGGTGCAGGTGTCAGCAAGGCTGTTTGCACCAGCCATCACCAGCACTTTAATGGAACCAGATGTACCAGCTACTACTTTTTTCCAACAACCTCAGCTTCATGCGGCACAGAAGCCAGCAGCAGCTCAAAAAACATAAGCATCCATACAAATTCACCTCACCACAAGATTCTGCAGCAATTGTGTGTTGGAATTCGCGATGGTTACTTTTAGCTACATCTGTGGTGTGTATGGACCTGAGACAATAATTATCAAAATAAGATGTTCTTTGCTGAACTCCTACAACTCATTACTCCTTCCCCTTCGTAAATTGTCTAAAAGTGGATGATCCAGGAATTCTGCTGTTTCTTTTTTTGCCACAGTGCTCTCCAGAGCTGTCCGTCCTTGACCACTAACTTCTGAACTATACTGATTTATGGTGATTTGACAAAAGAGGTTACCTGCTCTTTACCAAACTGGGTATCAGCCTTGAAGTCGGGAGAAAAGCCGGGAAAGGACAAGCTGCTGCTTGCAGCCTGTGGAACTCGGGAGCATGCCCAAGCTCCAGCTTGCAGCCTGTGCCATGACCCTCATCGTGACTGTATTAGGGCAAGGCACAAGCACAAGCCCTTTGCCATCTCCTCTCCGCTGGTTTCATCATCGCACGCATCAGCCTTGTTTGCTCTCTGGATATTCCTGGACCCCAAGGAATGCCAAGTAGAATACTTGCCCCATAGGTTGGATGCATGCTACTGCTCCCTCATGAACTCATGACTGAAAGGATATGAGAAGCACTGGGCATGATTACTGCTTCTAGGTCTGCAGAGCTCGGTTTCAGGCCACCATCAGCCATCCCATCTATGTAGCCAAGGCTTTTGCCCCAGCTACTGGCAGCACCTCAGGGTGACATTGCACTGCACTAGAAGAGAGCTCTTCTCTGCAATTTGTAGATCAAACACAGAAAGGAAGCTTCTCCTTTATATATCTTCAGATTCCCACAATCTTTTTTTTTTTAATTTTAGTGCTGAACATGTTCAGATAATCTCATTAAATAACTTATAATATGTGGTAGTAGAGAGGTTGAGGAATCCTATTCCCAGCTACACAAAGTACTATGCTGTATGATGTTTTAATCTGCCATTTTTTGCACAAGTAACAGCACACCAGATTTTCCTCTTTATTGACACATAAGAGTACTTATCCACCAAAAAAAAAAAAAAGGAACCCCTTCCTGTGGGTGTCTGTACAGGCAAAATCCAAATTGCAAGATTATTTCCTAGACAGAAAGCTATGAGATTTCATAAGATCAACAAAAGAACAAATAAGTTCTTGGTATATGAAAGCAAAAATATCAGTATCTATCCTCCATAATAATAGTAATTTCATAAATTGTAGGGTTTATGAGAGTTATACAGACAATTAATGCATTTCTGAAAAATTTTAGCCAGAGGAAGAAAAAAAAACTAAGAGTAAATCACAAATATGTTGAAAGTCCCTCAACACCACCGCTACCTTGCATGCCATAATTATGTTGTCATTTGTGCTCAGGGAGAACAAACAAGAAAAAGTCACACATCCCTGACTCCTCCAAAGAAAATGTTTGTTCAAGAAACACCAAGTAGAAAACATTTTCACAAATCTTATTGTGCCCAAGAGAAGCTGTAAGCAGCACGGCAGACATTTACACTTGCCAGAACTCCATTCTAAACGACCTATTCAATACAAATGACTGTCTGGCATCGTAATTGCTGCACTGCTCATGTGCTTGTGTTTATCTTCTTAAAACATATGCATGGCAAACTTTTCAAAATGAAATTATCACAGGTAAAGTTTGTTCTTCCTGTCATGTAGCTAGCATCCTAGACACTTTCATGGAGCAACTGGGACTGAAATCCCTAAAGTCTATTGCATTTTGTTAAAAAAGCTAGGTGTTTCCTGGTAGCTTAAGGTAAATGACAGATCTTGAAGCCTTGGTATAATTAAACGTGAAAAGAAACAACATGCTGATGAGTCATGCATATGATATGTATTTTATACAGCATTCCTCCAAATCTAATTTTTGCTTCTGAATTAGCAATCCGTTAAAATACATGGGGTTGTTCATACCTACAGCTTATTTCAGCTTCCCTCAAACCCAAAATGGCAATAATGCATTGGTTTAGGTTTGGGGGTTATTTTTATATAGTAATCTCTGTGACTGAGGCTGCTAGACTCAACTTTTTGTTATTTCTTTTAAATGAAAAGTGAAAAGTTAATGCACAATTGTGCAACAAGCAGGAGGGGAAATGCTGTAGCAAAATCCATACCCACCAACCCGTGAAATACATGAAGCTTTCTTCACGTCCACTGTTTAAGCAGAACCCCCACAATGACTTCACTTAAGAGTCTGCATAAGAACAAATGGCACAATATCTCAAACTTTAAAAGATACAATATGTTTGCAAATTATTTCCATAAGTATGTTAGTAAATGAAAAAAAAAAAAAAAAGCTTAAATCAAAGCAGAGGAAAGAGTGGGAGTTCTTCACCAAACAGCTTGTCTCCCAGTAGAAAGAATGTTTTCAGGTTCATATAAGCAAAAAATCATTTTAAACTCTAAAGCTGTACCCAGTGCTACCAGGTGGATATATCTGGAATGTTACTGCTCATGGGAAACACTTGGATGACAACTAAATTCCAGGGAAGAGCACTGTAGAGTTGTGTTCTGCTTTCCATTAGAAATAGTTCCCTCCATATTTCTCACCACCCCTTGCACACTTCCTCCAATATATTGAGAAATCAAGCCCCAAGATAACATACTTTTTTTTCCTCAGCCCCCAGTTAAGAAAAAGCTCTTTGTTTGATTTCAGAGACATGCAGGTATAAAATCAGTTGAATTTTCAGCATTTGGGCATGCACTGACTCTTGTTCCTAGTGGTCTGGTGGTAGAAGAATTAAAATTAAGAGGCCTGGACATTTCAAATGAAAATACTTACACCGAGATTCAGACTTGTTAGCACCCACGCTGATTTCAAAAGTTAGATCCTTACTTGTTTTGGGAAAGCTGTCACCTCCACAGTAAAAGGGTTCTTAAGTTAGGAACGTCCCTGCGCCCCAGGACATGGTCCAAAACAACCCTGGTGACACACGCGTTAGTTGGGGACCTCGCAACTCCTAGTTGGAGTTGCAGTACCCAGTCCTCCCACCTTGCAAAGTTCACCCTTGGCTTGTCCTTTATTGCTTAATATGGTAAGCACATAATTAAATACTTAAAATACTCCCTCTGCTGCCAAAGCCTGCCTTAGTATCCTCAAAGCTGGTCCCACTTGCCGGGAGCAATGTCGGAGGAACTGTACACAGTCTGAGCCTCTCCCCCTTGAGAATACCGATGCTACAAGATTGAGTTCTTTGACTTTATTTTTCTTTAGTGCCAAACCTGACATTTCTCTTACCTAAAGTATACGGGATATAGCTAGAGAGATTGAAGAATGACTCTTCTGCCTCAGGGCAGAATCCCCACACTCACGTCATCCCTAGCAGAGGCTCATCCGGCTTCTCCGCCATGGATGGAGACCCCAAAAGCTCCCTAGGTCAGTTCCAGCACTCAGCTCTCCTTGCAGCTGGAGACCTTGATCTACCTCTACCCCAAGCCCCCTTTGCTGCAGTTTAAGCCCACTCTCTCTTCTCCTGTCTACTGTGGAGAAAGAAAGTGCTTAGTCCTTTTCCTTACCAATAACTTTTTCTGTATTCAGAGGTTTGTCTAGGCTTTGTCCTCTTTACACTAAATCTTTTTTGTGCTATCTTTCCTCACAAATCAAGCCCTAGAGCTGTGATCAAACTTGCTGATTTCTTGTACAATCTCCTAATTTTCCTTTATTTATAACCCAGGTCTGACCAACCGACCAGTAACCTTCCAGCTCCCCCCTCTCCCTTAGCAGGAGCATTTGAAAGGAGAAAGCAGTGCGCTCATATACATAGCCATGGGCCAGCCCCACAGGTGATATAAGCTGGCACAGGTCTGTACCTAATTAACGGGCTATGTAAGTTCGGAGGAGGTGGGGTAGCTTGCTTTGTTGTTGCTTTAGGAAAGACGCGGGAGAGAGAAAGACTAGGTCTTTCCCTTTTATTCGTTTCTGTATGAGAAATTTAGGGGTTTGGGTTTGTTGGGGGGGCACTATTTAGGAGATTTTCGTGTTGTTGAATTCAAGAATCCCTGAGAGGCGGCACTCCTGGGTGCGTAGAGGACAATTTAGTGTTGTCTTCCTGCTCTGATGAGTTTCTTAAAGTAAAACAAACAACGCCCTGTTACATCCCCCTAGAAAAGGGGCTGCTTTCCTACGCGGAGAACGGCTGCTTTACTGAAAAGTCCGAGGGTTGAGGCGGGGGGGGGGGGGGGGCTGCCCCCCGCCGGTCACTGCCCTGTAACGTTTAGGAGGCGGTGGGTCACTCCTGAGGGGAAAAAAAAAAAGTCATTGCAATCGGTGCTGCGCTAGAGCGCTCCAAAAAACATAAAAAATAAAGTCAAATACGGCGAAGATTGCCTAACTGACGCTGCCCAGCCCCAAGAGCCCATGGGGGGGGGGGGTGTCTCATCGCCGGGGCTGGGGCCGGGGCCGGCGAGCGGGAGCGCCGGAGCTGCCCCGAGCCTCGCTGCGCGGCCGCGGCGGATCCGCGGCGGCGGAGCCGGGGGCGCCCCGCGGGCGGGCGGCGCGGGGAAGGACCGCGATGGGCGAGGATGAAATCCGAGGAAAAGTGCGTCTCTCTCCTCGCTTACAAAAAGTTGACATCAACTCAGTTGAAAAGTAGGTTAATTAGCGGTGTCTGACAGAGCTCCCCAGCAGTGACTTACTTCAGGTGCCGCACGTTACTGCTACTCTGCTGAAAAAGGCTTTGTTTCCACCTAGCTTTGTAGCCTCGAGTGTCTGAATATTGATTAACTCTGGGTATTTGATTTCTTTGAAATACACTCGCATTATTCCAATAAACTGCATCCTTTAATCGAGTGATTTTCTTAATGTAGTTAAAATATTAACAGCACTTTGCTACTAGAAATGTGACCCTTGGCAATGAAGGCATTTCTCCTTTTACCATCAGAGCTCGCCGGTGTCCCTTAGCGAGGGGACGTGGTTGCGGGAAGGGACTGGACGTGGTCAGCAAACTCCCGCGCAGGGACTTAGCCCGGGCAGGGGTTTTTTTCTCATAGGAAAGACTGAAATATTTACATTCCTGAGAGGGTCTCGGCGAGCTCGGCCGAGCCCCAGCCCCAGATCTGGCCACGCGAAGCCCGAAAACCTTCCCACTTCCGAGGATGTCGGGGGAATCGCCCTCGACCGGAGCAGTCTCCAGCCTCACCCCCCGCCCCGGACTCGCAGGCGGGTGTCGCGCTGGCGGGGCCCGACTCGTGTCGCGATAGATATAATGTCGGGGTGGAGGCGAGAGGCGCTGCCAGGGCGGCCGCCGCGCGGGGCGCTCCGCGCTGCCCTTCCGCGGGCGCGCACGGCGGCCGGGCCGCGCCGGCCCCAACCCGGGCGAGCAACGCGGCGCGAAGCGTCGCGCCTAACGCCAGCCCCTGGATGCGCTCAACTTTTCAAAGGCCTCTGGTACAGTTATCTTCCTTTTTTTTTTTCCCCCCTTTTATTAATTGAGTGAGGACACGCAGGGGAAGGCATGCAGGGGTAATGGTAACCGTGGGATTAAGCAGGGGAGAAATAAAGAGTGAGTTGCTGCGCGTTCATTGCCGCTGCTCAGGCGCTGCTGCGCACAACTACCCGGTACTGAAGTGTCCTACGCAGCAAGTTTCTCCTTCCTCCTGTGGTTTCCCTGAAAGTCTGCTGAAAAGACACCCCTCTCCTTGTGATCCCCAGCAGCCAGAGAACCCCTGCCTCTGCCTCTCGCCTGTATTTTAACCTGCCGTTTTCTCCCCTAAAGGGCTCTGCCAAAGTTTGCTTTTTTGTTCTTCCCCTTGTAACGACACTTGGCAGGGCGCAGCTCCTCTCGGAGGAGGAAACCTCGCGGCGAGATCCCCCTGCACCAGATGGGATTGCTATTTCAGGGCGAACAGGCAGTGGCCAGGGCCGGCGGAAACCCCCGCAGAAGGACAACCTTTGAAGCTCCGCGGGAGGGGGCGGAAGAGGGCTCGGGACACGGGGGTCCACTCGTGGCCCCGGGGAGCCGGAGGGGCGAGCGCCCATCTTTTAGCAAAGAGATCCGCAGCCCGTTCAGAGACGTGCTCCTCCTCCGGTATTGGCATGCGGTGCCAAAGCCAGGGGCAGGGCTCAGCTGTACCTGCCTTTTCTGCTTAGCGTAAGGCACCGCTCTGGGGTGGAGAGAAGGGCTCATCAGCTGCTCACTTCTGAAGCCCTGGGCCCCACCTTCATGCGGTTTTCTCTTCCCAGTGCTCCCTGTAAAGCCAAGCAAAATCAAACCCAGTTGTCTTGATCTGATCCAAAAGATGTACCAGACCAACTCCGATCTCAGCAGAAATGTCCTTGTTTCAATTTCCTCTTAAGTCTATTGCTTTTTCTTCTCAGGCAGGCAGCCGTGCAGCCACTGGTTTAATGTGCGGGGTGAATTGTAAGGTCATCAGGGCTTTCCTGTGCTCTAGGAAACTTTTAATTTTTTGTTTGCAAGGGGGTGAACGGGAGAGGTCCCCAGCCAATCCCTCTCCCATTAAAACATTTCTAATTTAGACCCTGCCTGTTGACTTTACCTAGCTGTGACGGGGCGGGGTTACGGGAAAGTGCCTCTTAAAAAAAAAAAAGAAGAAGAAGAAGGAAAAAACCCTCAGAAAAACAAAAGTTAAAAAGAAGACCTCCAAGCCTCCCCCCCCCCCCCCCGGCAAAAACAAAAAGACCAAATCCAAATACTCCTTCCAATGGCCAGGTTGGGAGGGCGGGGGTCTGCTCTGCTGCAATTACAGGCTTGTCCGCGCTATTTATACCGTACTCTCCAAAGCTTGCAGGCTTCATGGATAAGAAGCAGAGTGTTCCTGGAATCGGTTCAGAACGTGTTCTGATGTACAGATAAACTTCTGGAAAGTATCTGATGACTGTGCCCGAGTGCGCTGACCCGCCTCCCATCGATGGGAATAAAGCGATAGCATTCGACTTAAAGAAAGCCGCAGAACTTAATTAATTCGATGCTTTAATGGTTATAGAATCTGCAAAACACTAGTATTAATTTAGACGCTGGCATCTGGTTTCACTGAAATTCATGTCGAATGCGCAAACTACCCCAGCGGTCCCGGCTGCTCCCCGGGCGGGAAGGGGGGAGCGGGCGAAGCGCCGGGGAAGGTGCCTCGCCCCGGGGCCGGGGCCGCGCTTGGCACTGCGAGGCCAGCCCACGGCGGGCTGGGCGCGGGTGGGAGCTGACCCCGGCGCGCACGCACACGCGCACCCACCCCACGGCGCTGCCACGATCGCCGCCCGACGCGCCACCGGCCGGGCGGAGCCCGCGGCGGCAGCCGCGCCCGCGGCTCGCACCTGGGCAGAGCGGGGGTCCCGCACCCCCACCCGCCCCCGCCCGCGGCCGGCGGGACCGGCCCCCGCGTGTCCCATCGACGGGCTTTGAGGGCGCTGTACGCGCGCCCCCGGGGCCGTTCGTCCACGCTTCCGAAATCACGCGGCAGCGTGACTCGAGCCGGCTTTTTCCGATTGTGAAATCTTCGCTTTAAGACAAAGAGTCTCCTTAAATCATGAGAATGACAAACTTGATACTGCTAATAAATGGAGTTTACTGGGAAGATGGCATTTAGAAAAGGGTGACATGTCCCAAATTTAATTTTCGCTGGTGAAACAAGACGATTCTAAAAGGCCGCAGATGAGACGATTTTTATTAAACATTTGTACTATTTTGGAAGCTGAGCCGTAACTCATCCACACTAAAATTTAACGACTTCGATTCATCAGAAAAGTTTGCGCTTGGACTCTGCTTCAAAGACAGAACAACAACTCCAGTGACAGGCTATAATGATTTCCCCCCTCTGATTTGCAGTGTGTTGGTGTGTTCTTGTGCCCAGACGGAAGATTCATATTCAAATCCCGAAGTCATAAAATTTAGGCTTTCGCATGTGTCTTTTCCAAACCGAAACTTGACTGAACCAGAGTCCAGGATCAAAAGCGCGCAAGAGCTATCAATTTCTCAGGGGACTGTAAAAGCCACTTGCCGCATAGTTACTCTGACAATATTGCGGACAATTTGGGCAACATCGGGCAACACGTGTTGTCCCTGGGAACGGAGCTGTATTGTTTCTCCTGAGGTTTCCCTGCCAGCTCCGGTTTAACAAAAGTTGCGCTCCAAGAAGGTTTCTCGGGACAGGCGAGCAAGGCTCAATATTGGACACGGAGGATGAGCAGAGTTAGGGAGGAGGTGTGTTTGCTGGGCTTGGGGCTTTGTTGCTGCTCCCGGCTTGGCTTGGTTTTCCCCCCTTTTTTAACTATATTTTTTTTCTCCGGTGACATTAAACCAAGAAAGACAAGTGCAGAACTACAGGCGAGTTGAAGGTGGCGGTGCCGGGACTCTGCCTGAGTAAGAAGTGCGGCATCCCTCCCTAAATGCGCATCCTTTCCTCGGGAAGAGGCGGCAGGCGAAAGTGATGGGTTTTCGCACCACAATGTCTGATTTCCCCGAGGGCCAAAAGTACCTCGGAGTGCCCGGTGTAAGCCCCCAGCCCGGCTGACGCGGCGGGGGGAGCTCAGCCCCGGCACCTCACCTCGCCTGCCAGAAAAAGTTTGCTTTCTTTCGCTGAACGGGGGGTGTTCCCGGCCCCATCCTGAAGCACTCGCACCCAGTGCCTGTGTGCGCAGGGGGGGCCGAGCCGGCAGAAAACAGCCCGGCCTGTGTTTATTCTCGAGACTTGAAATGAAAAGAAACCGGCTCGTTGCTTCTTGATCTTTTCATTTCCTTTCCCTGGCCTGGGAGGAATCCCCCTGCCCGCCCCGCACGTTTTAAGCCATGTCGGCGGGACTCCGACTAACCCTCGATCTGTTTTTTAAAACGTATTTAAGCTGCAGAATTTGCTGACACATAAATAAGCCATCAAGGCTCTCGGAAGCTCATGAATCTTTGACTGAAGTATGTGTGGGGACTTGCACACTTGTTCCACGTCGTGATACTTTAAAAACTTTCACAAAGACGACTCTGGACAAAAAGCACCTCTGTTTAACAAGATAATTCTTGCTTTCAGTTTTATTTCTATTTTCAACTTCCTATTCTTTTGTCCCGTGACACGGCGCTTTTTTCCCCCTCGGGGACTCCTTTCTCTTCTTTCTCCCCTCCTATTCTGAACTGTTTTACAGCCCCGCTTTGTTACTGTCAGGAAAAAATGTCTGGAGAGCCCTGTCTCCTAAAGAAGGAACAGAAAAGGGAGGACTGGAGCTGCAATGTTGCCTATGCATGCAGAACATCCCAATCTGTTTTTGTGCATTGAGTTGGGGAGAGGGCAGCAGGGAGCGTGCACCCAGCCTCAGCCCGGACAAAGGGAGGCCGGACAGCTGCGCACCCGCCACAAAAGATTCACTCTTCTGTCAACTCTGTTTACTTAGTGTTGTTTCTGACCTCTGTGCTACACTTGTTGCTAATACATATGCTTATCAAACCATTTTAATTGGCTTTCTTCATAACATTAGTCCCAGCGCCTTTTTTTTTTTTTTTCCCTACGTGTGTTTCCAAACAACTTAATTGACTTCTCTAATATTCGTCTTCCAGGGCTCTAAACGACGGGTTTGTCCCCCCACGGTTCCCAGCCCCCGGGAAAAGGGCCCAGGGGTGTCTGCACGAAGAGAGCTTCATCTTTCGGAGGGGGTGGCTGTGCAGGGAGATGAGGACGCGGGGGTAACCCGCACGCCGAGGGGACAGCCGTGTCGCCGGCGTCGCTCCGGCTGGCACAGCGGCTCCGGGCCGTGCGGGATGAAGTGGCTGCCGGTAGATCGGCGAGCTGACCGTCCCCGTCGTGTTTTAAATGTGGGTTTGCTTTGGTTTATGGCGCTCGGTGGGCTGGTGCCAGCCCGAGAAGACCCGGCACCACCCTCGGAGCTGCTCATCGATCAAGAGCGCAGCGCCCTGACCGGGAGCGCCGGGTTGAGCGGGCGCGCACGGATCCGCGGACCCCCTCCGCGACCGCGCCTCCCTGCGCGGGCAGAGCCTCCCCGCCCGCCGCAGGTAGAGCCGCGGGGGCCGGCGCCGCCCCGCTCCTCCGCCCCGCACCGAAACCCTGCGTGCGGGGCAGCCCGGCCCCCTCCCCCGCGCCGCCGGGGCCGGCAGGGAGGCGCTGAGGGTCCGGGGGTCCGCCGGGCTGGGATGCAGGAGGTGGCAGAGAGCAGCCAACCTGCCCCCCCAAATCCCCGAGCACCACCTCCCGCAGCCTTTAC
The DNA here is from genome assembly GCF_965638725.1 of Aptenodytes patagonicus. Classification (NCBI taxonomy): domain Eukaryota; kingdom Metazoa; phylum Chordata; class Aves; order Sphenisciformes; family Spheniscidae; genus Aptenodytes; species Aptenodytes patagonicus. The sequence goes on from NC_134954.1 coordinate 8,396,174, forward strand.
CATCTATATTAATCGCTTCGCTTGAGCCTCTCTCCCCCACCCCCCCTTTTTTTTTTTTTTTTTTTTTTTTTTACAATTTCGTAATTAATTGTTGCACTCGGGTTTGTAATGGAAACAATCCTGCGAGGCCGGATGGTTGTTATGATTTGCTTTCTTTAGCGTCTCTCCCCCTTCGCGAGCATTGTTCGCGGTGAGTGTCTGGGCTCAGATATGATGTTGGGACAGCGCCTCCCTTGAAATGGAAACAGAGGCCTGAATAAAGAAGGGTGGAAAAAAAGTACTTTGTAGTCTGCATCGTCCATCTTTAATTCAGAGACGCATCTATACTCCTGGGAGCGCCGCCTTTGATCTCTTTGATTTTTACACCAGATCTGTTATGGACTAAAATTCCTAGGTTTTCCATAGAAACATCTCCATTCCTTCGGGATATTGATGTTTTCTTCTTCCTAGGGGTTATGATATGGTAAATCAGATTCAGAAAAGCATGGACAATGCCAGCATTCATGGGTCGGGGGGCGGGGGTGGGGGGGCGGGAGCCTCTCTCTCTTCTCCCAATGAATCAAAATATTGTTTATTCTGTTGCTCTTTAAGCCCAGTCACTTCAGCTGCCTTTCAGTGCCTTCAACTCTGGAAGAGGGGCAGCAGCAGCAGCAGCAGGTTGCGTTGCCATGGGGACCCTACTGTATGGCAGCAGCGCCAGCCCCAAAGACAATGCCTCGCAAAGGGGCTTGAAAAGTGAGGTTTCTCCCTTTGCCACGCAGCCACTTCCGATGGAGCAAGCATTCTCCTTTCGGGACCCTCATCTTGTCACTAGAACAATGTCTATCTTCGCCTGCCAATTTTTTTTTTTTTTTCCTCTATCCTGCCTTTGATCTATAAAAAATCAAAAGAACAAAGTCAGGGGAGAATAGGGGGCTTTTTTTTTTGTTGTTGATGCACAGAACAGGCTTTTATAATTTGGGTCTACTTTTGTGCCTGAGGATTGCAGGGGCAGGGAAGGAGGGTAGTTTATTCGTGTGTTGGGCTCTCTCCAGCCCTGCCGACCCCGGGCACGGCGTGTGCCAAAGGCCCCCCTCCCTTTCCCCTCCTCCTCCCCAAAGCAGCCAGGAATAAGGACGGGTGCTGCCCAGCCCGGGTGTCCCCCACTCCCCGGCCTCGGCCCTGAGAGCTCTCCTGCAGGCTGAGGCCTTCCCACCTGCCGGGCCCAGGCCACTGCTGGGATGGCACTGACCCTCGCCCAGGGCCGAGTGAGGATCACCCAAGCCTACCGACTAATGCCGATGTTAATGACAGAGATACGTGCAAATAGCAGCATGCCCATCACAGTATATTTTAATGCATGATGCAAAATGAAGCTGTTTTCCAAGTCATGATTTTCTGTAAATGTTAGAGGAATGAACATGAGACTAACACCCTTTTCTTAGAAATCAGACAAATCTGGACAGCATGAGGCCCTGAGATGCTGAAATCTTGGCTTTACATGCCAGCAAAGAAAAGAAACTGGAGTGTCCATGCAAATATGCAAGTGTGCATTTGACTTCTTTGTTTGTAAGTGGCAACAGGCATTGTCACGCATGTGTGGGACAGGCTATAAATAATCCTAGACGGAAAACTGGGTCTAGCTCTGGTTCTTTCCATGAGGACAAGTGGCTGGTTGGGTTCGCATGTGACTCTATGCACGTAACCCTCCTGGAATTAACCCTAATCACTCGAGCTCAGCTCGGTTCCTTGCCTCGCTTCGAACAGCGGGAAGTGTTGATTTCTCCAAAAGGATTGCATTACAGCTACTTCCTTTTCATTAAAATGCCAGCAAAAGAAACAACAGAAATGACTAGTCTGTGCTGTATCGGTTACACTGGCTTTGGTGCCCTGGCTAAAACGTGTTCCTGCACGATTCGGTGATTAACTCCATCACAGACTGCTTTCCTACTTCGAAGGAGTCAATTTCTGGGCAAGACAATATAGTAGGTTGGGGGGAGAGCGGAAATTAGAGGAAGGTTTATTAAAGAAACTCAGACATCCTCGGTGAGAGCTTGTTCTGTCTCTGGCCACCTTTTCTTGGGTCTTTTTTGAAAGAAAATCACCAGTTTCAAAATGCCTAGTTAAAGTCAATTAATTTAGACAAGGGCATCTGACCCCCTGCCTGGGTTTGCACTGCTGGGGAACATTTGCCGTGGGCTGGAAATGGAGGCAGAGGCACCCCTTGCTGGAGGGCTGTGAGCAGGGGTTGGGAGTGGGGTGGCTTCACAGGGCTCAGGGCCCTCGCTCCTGCCTTTATGCAGACACGAAACAAGGGTGACACTCAGCCTTTTCCCAGCACGGGAGACTCATGGGCGGGCACGAGGGAATGTTAGGGCATTGCATGTCCCAGCAGGGTGCCATGGCAGTTTCAGGTGTGGCCGTAGATCACAACTGGGGTGCTCTGGGTGCACCATCCAGTACCTGGAGACAGCCAAGTCTCCGCTGCTGCATCTGCCTGGCATCGCCTCATCCTTACAAGTGTCTCCTAGCAATTGCCTATGACCTGCATGGGATTTCTGGACCCTGGTCCCATGTCAAGCCCACAAAAGCCCTCAGCCTAGCGTCCAGGAGCTGACCCTTTACCATCTGGGCTATCCCCATGCCTCAGGGTCTGTGCCCAGGGACTGCAGAGGCGAGCCTGTCATAAAAATGGTTACTGAGGCAGCGGGTTTGCATGGCACTGGAGGACTTGGGGACCACAGCATCTACTTGCAGGCAGTATCTGGGCCTTGGAGAGAAGGGGGAGGGATGGGGGAGGCCTGTATTTCACCTGTCTGAAAGATAACCACTGGGAGAAGACGTAGCAGGCCTGGGGCCCAAGATCAATCCCCCTTCCCTCCTCCTCCTCCTCCTGTTCTCCCCACCCCACCCCCGATTCTCCGGGGAACCGGCTTCCCACCCTATCTGGTCACATTCTCTTCCCAAGATTAATTGTTGGGTCAGGGCGGATTCACCATTGTGTCAGCCTGCAAGTGCCTTTCTCTTCTTTCTTTTTTTTAAGAGAGCCTTAGTCAAACTTCAGGCCCCCCCCTCTCTTCCCTCCTCCCCCATCTTTTAGGGCGGGGGGCTGCTACCCCGATCCGACCTTCTGGGCTGAGAGGCATCAGCCATGCCTTTTAACTGTACAATTATGCACACTCCCTAAATGTTGTTTTAATAACAGCGTTTGAAAAAAGCCGCAGCGGGTTGGTGTTCAGAAAAGCAGTGAGATGCCTGGAGCAGCTCGCTCTCTCCCTCACACACACACAGATACACCCCGGACAGCTTTGGGGGGGGGGGGACACTGGGGACGGTGGAAACGCACCTAGCACCTAGACGGAGTGACCCCCATCTCCCCGGGATCCCCCCAGGTCCCCTCCGGGCAGCGGCTCCCCTGGAAGGCGCAGACGGGAGGAGGGCGCAGGGCGGGCGGGCGGGGGCAGGGACGTGGCTCGGTGCCCCGCGGGCAGCCCTGGCCGGGGAGCAGCGGCCCGGCCGTGGGGGCAGGAGCCGGCACGGAGAGCCACGCACAGCCCCGAGCGGAGCCCGGGGCGCGGGGAGGCGGTATCCCCACGCTTGCTTTAGCTCAGGGGACAGGACCGCGGAACGGGGCTGGGGCCGGCCGGGCCGGAGGCATCGCCCGGCTCTCGGGTCGCCTCCCCCGTAGCAGGCAGAGCCGCGCAGCCCGGCTGAGAAGCGGGCGCGGGGATGCCGCGCGGTTCATCCAGCCTCCCGCCGCCGCCCCCCGGCGCCCGGCCCTTTTCGCTCCGCTATCAGCAAACGCGCGGAGCGCGGAGGCGGCGGGGGCAGCGCCCGGCCCCCCCCCCCCCGCCCGCCCCGGGGCAGAGCCCGGCCCCCAGGCGGGGCAGCGCCCGCCGCCCCCCGGGCAGCAGCGGCCCCCTCGGGCGGCACGGTCCGGAGGGTCCCGCCGCTAGCTGGGGCGGGGAGAGCCCCTCGGTGCGCCCCGACCCCGGCGGCTCCCCCGGGCTACCACGGGCCACGCCGCTCTCGGGGCTCTGCCCCGCGGGAAACTCCCACCCGGTTCTCGCTCCCGTGTGAAACCAGAGAGCCTGGCACTCATCTTCCTTCTAAGCCGCCGTGTCAGAGGTGCCGTAGAGGAGACCCAGACACCTTCATATCTCAATTTTTCTTCTTTGGACAGGAAATGTGGGTGGAAGGGGGGGGGGGGGGGGTCGAGATCGTAAATTTCATTGATTACTTGCAGATTGTACAGAGTATATTCAAGCCTTCCTGACAGCTTCTGGAGACATAACGACTGGACAATATTGCCCGAACAGTACAAACTCTCTTTAACTTCTACAAAGAAATCAGCAGGTAATTATAGGCTCGATTGTATACGTAATAGGCATCGGAAATCGGAGAATAACTGTAGGCAGCGATTCTGAACCAGAAGAGGAACTGTCGTGCTTCAAACTCTCACACAATAGCTGCTCATTGTGCTGGGTGTCTTATTCTAATTAGAGATACCTGCGCAGCATAGCAAGTATAGGAGAGAGACACATCCTTGATCTTCCTGCCAGTAAAACTCATCCTTTAAAAATTAAAGGTATAAAGACAAAGCAAGCCATTTGGGTATTCCTGAAACAGGCGATGATGCTGAGCTGTGCCCTCTGCCTCTGGAAAGAGCGCTTTACTGGGCAGAACGAGCACGCCTCGTTTGGGGGAATTTCTGACCGGAATGGGACTGCTGGGGAAAAAAAACTTTTCTCAAGGCGCGCAGAGAATTACCTGTTCCACAGAGAAAGCTAACAAATGTAAAAGAGCGCCCGGCCAAAATTAACCGAAAACAACAGTCACTTCGGGAACATATCAAGCCCTGATTTCATATTGAGTTTATAATATTTTAAATTCTTTTTTCTTGACTTTAGGGGGAAAAAAGACAAGCTTGCTTTTCGATACCTAAAGGAATACAAATATAGATTACTGATGTAGAGACTGTTCCTTTTTGAACAAATGGTTTTGTTTTGAAGTCATTGCTGACTCTCCCTGCGCAGAATCATCTGTCTCTCCTTTAACCGGTAATTCCTCCTTCCAACAGACCCTAACTCCCAGCAAAATCACGGAAAACACTCCTAAAAACTCTGCTGGTGTCGATGCCCATTTCACTCGAGGGCTTCCTCCACTCCCGCTGCTTTCGGGTGAAGTTTTCCAACGAGTTCCTTCGCGACAAGCCGAGGCGGTGCCTGGCGTGTGCAGCTGCGCGTGGGTGAAGCCACGCACCGCCCGTCCCCGCGGGTCTGATCCCTTTTCTCCCCGGCTGAAACGAGCCCCAGCGGTTTCCACACAACTTCGCTCTGAATATCATCTGGCCTTAAAGTTCACTTCGGTTGCTTTGCCTCTAGGGGTACGCGCTATGTTATTCTAGGTCACTAGTGACCTATAAGCCTAAGTGAACATGTGTTCACATCAAAAACCAAGCCACACAGAAGCAAACAATCCAAGGGATCATTTCATTCTATAGGGAAGGTTCTTTCCACCGGGTCAGGTTTGACTCCGTCAAAAAGCGGAGCCGAGAAGCGCCAAAGCCAGGGCTCCTGACCCTCGACAGGGACGGGGTGCAGTGCCAGGGGAAAGGCGCTCCCCGGGGCTCTTGACCTTTGCGGTGAATTTGACTGCAGCACCAACCCCGGGGGAGCGCGGAGCCGCTGCTCCGCGGCAGCCCCCGCCAGGAGCGCGGGGCGCGCAGAACTGGGCAGGCACCTCACGCGTGTCTGTGGGATCAGAAATAAACTCATCGGGGAGCAGCCAGGCTCCGGCTAAATTAGGTTCGGATTCCTTTCGTGTACAAAGGTCTTCTCTGTGAAGTCCGATTGCTGTTTTTCTGAACATCATTTACTACATCGTTGTAAACGAGATAATGTAATTGTTGGTTAAAAAATGGAAGTGATTGACAGAAATAAATTCTCTGTATAACTGGCAACGAGTAACAGCTGAATATTCCACTCGGTGCTGTGCAGTCCCTCTCCTGCGACAACCGTTTTCTCTAAGCTACATCGCTGGCTTCTGCCTAGCTATTCGGTTTTAAAGCCAAGATAACGTTAGAGCTAAAGCAGGACGTTCGTATAAATACGAACCAACTTTTTCAAAATGCTCCTGACTAAATCATGCCGTGAAAATAAAACACAGAGGGGGAGAAGGAGGGGAAGTTGTGTTTCCCAAAACTGAAAGACAGTAAAAAAATTGGTCATCAAAAAAAAAAATCTCCAGATGAAGACAGTAAAGGTAAATCAAAGCAGAGCAACTGTTTGCAATATCACTTGTACTTTTCCTGTCGGGCTGGGCAGTATTTTACCGAGTGGAAGTACTGGCAAGATGTGCAGGTATCCGCTTACATCATAAACTGCAGTTGGTATAAATATTCTGTTCCAGAGAACAGCTTTATGACACGCTTCCAAATAATAAAGTAGCCTTTCAAACAAAAGCCACGCAGGGTGTGGCATTTTATTAATGAACGATGCTCTGCCTGATAAATATGAAGGGTGACTCTTTCCTGCTCCGGTCCTCCCGCTGCCGCCCGTCCCGTCCCGTCCCGTCCCGTCCCGCCGCCGCCTCCGACGAGGATCGCGGAGCCCCGGCCGCCCCCCTGCCCGCCCAGCAGCCCCCACCGAGTGCCGCCCTGCCTGCGGCTGGCTCCAGGTCTCTTCCGTGCAGGCTTTAGGGGGATGCCTGGGACTCCAGACCCCAGCGATTAAATTCACGTACAAAACGCTCCCGCCAAATGGCAACTTTCCCCCCCCCCCCCCTAAAGTTTTGCGGTGTTTGCCCAATTTCGGCAAGAGAGGTTCGTGGGACGAAGGATAGGTCAGATTTATATCAGGGTAACCTGCCTGCCTCCGTCCTTTCGCCTGTGTCACCTATGAATTTCTCAGGCGCACGGTTGCACCTCACCCCGCACATCTCTGCCATCCGCAGTCTCCGGACGGTGCCTGAACTCTGCCTTTTCCATAGCCGGTCCCAAACCCAATCTGTGAGTGCAGCTCGACAAGCCACGCCGTGAACTGGGCAGAAAATAAGAATCTGTTGATCGCCCTGGCCACAAGTTCGCTTTTCTGACCTTATATCCTAGCCCGGCCGGCTGTGGGGCTTGGTCTGGTTTGGGGTTTTTTAAGCCGACTCTTATTCTATGTGCTAAATGGTCGGCTCTTTAACCAGCAACTAGCAATCATCAGACATTAATTTATACGGCTTTTACAAATACCTAAGCTATTTAAAATGCTGAACTGGGTTGTGTGTGGCAGGGAACATCTATCTATTGAATAGGCAGTGTCACACGGTAGCATGCTCTCTTGTCAAGGGTGATTGTGTTTTAGGCAAACATTTGAGCAAACATAAAGGCAAAGGTCAAGTACTGTTCAGTTGCAGTGTGTGCTAATTCACCTAGCTAACCAATGGGGCAAAAGTTGCATTTTCTGCGAGCACCGCAGACCAAACCTCTGCGAAGGACATTATTAGCTGTGAGCCGGCTGTGATCGCTTCCAGACAGCTCCCGGGTGGAAGGGCTGGAGGCTCCGAGGGTGCCCGGGGTGCAGCTCCTTTTGCTAACAAGCGCCTTCCAATAAGCCGGTGGTTTTTGTACTGTTCCGCTCCCCCCCACACCCCCTTTTTCTTTCCCTTCCTTGCTCTTTATTTCTTTCCCTGCGTTTTCTTCCTCTCCCTCCCCGTTCCCCGAAGAAACGAAGCCGGGCTGCCCGTCGCCGGCCGGCTCAGCGCGCTGAGCGCCCGGAGCACCAGCGCGGGGAGAAGGGCGGTATCAGCAGCCCCGGCGAAATTGGGCGAGCGGAGACCAGTGGCAGGAAAGTGCAGTTTGACTCCTCGTTGAAAGTGCGTGGGGGGGGAGGGGGGAGGAGGAACCGAGTTACTTTATTATCCTCATTCCTCCCCACGTCGTGGCAATAAACTAAAGCCATGTTTTGAATGGGAAAGGCTGGAATTTGTCTCTGAGGGTGATCCGCCTGCAGAATTTTCCAAGCAAACCTTATTATTTCCCATAGGGAAATTCTTCCTGCCATCCATAAAAACAGAGAAGAATCAAAGGACTGGGTGGTGGATGTCACACTCGCAGCTTAGAAGTCTCTCTCTCTCTTTTGGGGGGGGGGGGGAGAAAAGAAAAAAAAACCAAAACCCGGCGACCCATTCCTTCCTTCTCGGTTCAGCCTGGAGGGCTCGCACTTTGAATCAATAGTCATTTTGTTTGAACCAATGGCTGTGCTTCCATCCAGGCTGTACGTACAGTAGTTTTCATAATAAACCCGGGTTTCACAGTTGTGGTCTTAAAGCACTCAGGTTTGGGGGTTGCACGTGCAAAATAAATAAATAAATAAATAAATAAATAAATAAATAAATAAATACATGGCAGTGGGATTTAAAAAAAAAAAACAAAACAACCAACAACAAACCGCCAAATAAAAACGATTACTCTGAACCCAGGCGAAAGCTCGTGAAATTCTTACTTGTTGCCTTGTGCTATGGAGGCAGTCGCCTCCCAGTCCCGCACCGTGGGGTCTGGCTGCTGCCTGCCTCTGCTGCTGGGAGAAGCGGGATGGGTTGGTTTGGGGTTGGTTTTTTGTTGGGGTTTGGGTTTTTTTTTTTTGACAAAATTCCAGGAAGAACATCAACAACGTTAGAGACGTGATTCTAAGCAGAAAACTGGTTTATGGCTAAAATGACATTAAAATCACGAGGGCATATTTTCTTGGCAGCGCAGACTTTAAACACAACCATACACGCATGAGAAAACGCGTTTAAAAAAAATATATATATAAATAAACTTACCCCCGCCTGCCAAGCCATCACAATTTGTGGGACTCTTCTTTAGTGCTGCAGACAACTTGGTCCTTCAAGCCCTGCATTAAACACGGTGGATATAGTGAAACAGGAATAAAATTTAAAAAAAAACAAAAAAAGAAAAAAAGTTTTGTCATATATTTCTAAATAGTCTAATCTCCTTCAAATGTCTCGGATTTCTTTACAACCCACTGGCTACGGTCCTATAAACACCACCTGGGCAGTTTCACAAGCTTTAAAGTTTTGTGTGAGTGTGTGTGTGTGCGCGTGTGTGTGAGTGCGTGTGTGTGTGCGTGTGTGCAGTAAGTTGTTTAAAAGGCATCGTTACCATTCAGAGGTATAAAAGTATTGCCCGGATCTTTGGCGTGATGGGGTTTGTTTTTTGGGTTTGGGAGGGCTTTTTTTACATGCACCTCTCATTTTACTTAACTTTTTAAAGATGGGAAAAGCTGGAAGCTTTAGTTTTCGAGAGACTTTTCTCGTTATTCATCTGTTTGGTCGCCTTAGCTGCACAAAAGCGTATCAGCTGCGTTATGAAAAATGGCCTAAGCCCAGAGAATGTCACAGTGGTCGACTTATTATTTTAGCCCTTCTTAAAAAAAAAAAAAAAAAAAAAAAAGAAAAAAAAAGAAAACTCGGGGAAAGTTTGCTTTTGATGAATTCAATAAAAGCAGCACTGCAACGGAAGAGATTTTAAGCTAAAATCATACAGCATGGGGGCAAAAGCTTAAACCAGCCAGATGGCCAAAGGTAGCCGGAGTCTGCCCGCTTCAAACCCATCCACTGAAGTTACAGTCCTCCAGGCTTTTAGCTTTTTTCATGTTTATCGCGCTTTGTTTCCCCCCCCCTTAAAAAATATCTCAACAGGCAAATAAACAAAAGTGAACTTTTACAATTCGTGTGTCACGAACGGGTTTTCTTTCCGCCTCTGGCACAGGGACAAGGCAGGATTTTTTTGGTTTTGGTTTTAAAAAAGGCACGGCATCTCAAAGCCCCTGGGCAAGGTGTTACTTTTTAATTTACCAGCACCTCATCTCTCGTCCCCAGGGAGGGCTTCCCGGCCGTAACCAGAAAGGACAAGTCGAAAGGACTGCAGGGATGGCGACTGAAGGCTGTGCTGTGAATCAGCTCCTGCCCTTCTCCTGAATAATAAATAGATCTAAATAATAACAGCGATTAATAATAATAACAATAATAAATACCCCAGACTAGGGACTCTGAGGGGCAGTTGAATTCGGTGTGGGTTTTGCTTGCTGTTAGGAAACATCCATAAACAGCCCCCAAACCACTAGTAAACTCCGTTCTCTTCTGGCGTAAAAACCTCTGCAATTCTTGAGACTTCAGTGGCACTCGGAGGCTGCCAGTGGCTTCCAGAAAGTTGTCCTGGCCGTAAGCGAGGAGCAGAGATCTGGCGCCTTAGCCTGGATCTGAGGCTGTGTCCGCCTGCTTTGGTAACAGGACGGAGCTTTTGATGCCGCTGGTCCGGGGGAGATGTCAGTGCCGGCTGTGCAGAGGGGAGGGTAATTTGCTGGAGAAGCAGGGGTTAAAAGCGCCCCCCGCCCGCCCTGCCCGGGCTCCCCTCGCCTCTTGCCCCTTATTTCATAGTTATTCCCATCCTGCAAAACAAGTGTCCGCGCCGCCCCGCGGGAGGGGGGCCGCAGCCAGCCCGCAAGTGCCTAACGCCGAGACAAATCTCCCCCCCCCTTCACCTCTGCCCCCCGCGCCGCGGGACCGAGACCCGGCGGGCCGGATCCAGCCCCTCCTGCCCCCGCGCCGGGCCGGGCCGGGCCGGGCAGGTGCCGCACGGAGGGGCTGGGGCGGGCGCACCGCGACCCCGCCGCGGCCAGAGCCGCCCCGGTGCCCGAAGCCACCTGTGCCCCGGCAGCCAGGGAGCCCTCCCGCCGCGGGCAGCCCCGCGGTCGGGGAGCGCAGCCCCAGCGCCTCCGCCTCAGGTAGCGCGGCGGCCGGTGCGCGGGTCCCCGCAGGGGGGCTGGGCGTCCCTCCGTGGGCTGGGAGCCGCCGTGCCCACGCGTGGGGGCGGCAGGTGCTGCCCGCGCCCCAGGGGGGTGGGAGGTCCGGCCCGTGGTCCAGTCTGCGGGCGGGGGATGCTGCGGGCAGAGGAGAGGAGGGGATCCCCGTCAGCCGGCTGTTTCCCGAGGGTGGTGGGGATTTAAAATCTAATACTGGGCTCAATTCGTAAACGATTAAACGAAATGGAGGGAGAAGAACGCGCAACCCTGCTGGAAGCCAGACACAGAGCAGAGGAAGGAGCGTGTGTTTGCGTGTCTATACGAGCGTGCGAGTCGCGCACTGGGCACAGTCACCTGTCCAAGAGCAAACTTAGTGTGCAGTTTCCTAACGCCTAATGACCTCCGTGCCCGGGGCTTGTCCCCCGACAGGCGCTGCCGGGATGACCGCGGCACCAGCCACGCCAGCGGTCAGGAGCAGAAACCAGTTTGCGGTCGTTTCCCCCGCCGGTGCAGCAACTTGCGAGAAGCGCTGAAATAAGAGTAAAAAGGAGCTGCCGGGGGAAACTACGGAAAAACCAGCTCCGAAGCAGCCCTCACTCGTGTGTGTACGGGGCTGAGCAGCGCCGGCCACCGGGGTGGGAGCGGACACGTGTGCCAAACTTGGCAGCCCCTGCCCTGCCGCAGCCCCCGGGCAGCCCCAGCGCACGGGTCTAACCCCTGTTCCCGCCTGCACCCGGGGCTGCCCTTAACGGGTCACCTCGACGTGGGCGGGAGAGACGTCTGGGGCAATCCTGGTTACCTTCTGGACGCCTTTTTCCCCAAACGCTTGGGAAATCCGTTAAACCAAAGACCGCGCGAGGTTGGAAATTGCCCTTTGCATCCCCAAAGAGCACAGGCTGGGAAAACTTGGAGAGACTTCATCCCGATGGGAATGACGGCGCAGCATCGAGGGGCGTTTAGAAAATTTGGAGGAGGCAGTGAAATCGGTCAAACAGAGAGGTTTTGGTTTGGGTATATTTTGTGCCCCAGAAAATAATATCGATTCTGAGGGGTTTTGCAGAAAAGGGGGTAAATCAGGCGGTAAAGGAGGGCGTCCCCGCCGCATGCTCCCAGAAGCGTACCTGCGCCTGCTTACACAAATAACCCGGACAGCAGTCTGGCAGGGCAGAGCCCCGCTGCCCCCCCCCGGCGCTGCCCCCCCCCGCCCCGGCGCTGCCCCCCGCGTGGGGCAGGTCCCCCCGCCTCTCCCAGCGCCGGCTCATCCCCGGCTCTGCAGCCTGTCCAGGGGGCTTGGAGATCACCCGGGGAGACGGGGACGCTGTGAGCGCTACCGGCGTTAGCTTCACCCTCGAGGGGCGACCCCGGGGGGTGACGCCGCAGTTTGGGGCGGCGAGCGGGGCGGGCTGGCCCCGGGCGGGCGGCTGAGCGCCGCCGGCCGGGCTGGGCGTCCCCACCCTGGTCACCGGCTGGGCGCTGCGGACGCTTCGTTCGTTGTGCCCCGACTGCGACGGGGTCCGGGCGCGCCGGGACGGCTCTGCCCCGCTCGGGGCACGGCGGGCCCGGAGACAGCCCAGGGTCGCGCCCCGAGATGCAGCCTCGCCGCTCCCCTGTGAGAAATACCGGCATGTGGTCACGTTCAAGAGTGTGCAAGCTATTAGACGGGCTGGTGTGTCGTCCCAGCTCCAGGCTGCCCGTGAAACGCTGGTGTTCAACACCCCCCCCCCCAGGGCACGTCACCCTTCCTCAACCTTGCAGGGAAACTCGCTCTGGCGCTGAGCCCCCTTGCTATGGACTTCACATCCCCTGAGGACCGATCCCGGAGCTCCCACGCAGCCCAAACTTCCCCGGAGTCAAGAGGAGTGAGCCGGTTTGGCTCTGGGAGTGTTTTCGAAAGTCAGGACACAGCTAGGGAGCGGAGTATTGCGGAGATCTTTCCCTCCGGTTGGCCCAAGTGCCTGCTAAGGACGGGCTTGGGGGCAGGAGGCATCCTCGGAAGTCCTCGCAGCTCTCGGAAGGTTGTGCCTTGTTTCAGTGTTTACTCCCCGTACTGCAAATGTCACCAGAATGCAACTTCAGTGCTTTGCGGTTAATATTTTTTGCCCGAGGTCTATCACTAGCATTAATTGTCCCAATAAATTGAGATATAGTCTGCATAATGCAATGTAACAATATGGTTATATTCCACGTGTATGACTTAATTAAGCTATTTGCAGCCTGATGCTGCAAGTCAACGGGTGTGCAAGTGGATTAACAATGTACTGTTCTCGTATCCTCAGGATGGTGCATAATTACTTTACTGGCGGTACATATCAATTTTTGATGATTGCAGAACACATGCTCACTTTACCAACAAGCGCTTTAATAACTCTCCATTGTGTTTTAAAAAAGCGCTGTTTGGAAATATTTGGAAGCCTCTGCAAACAATGTTCGAGGTTCGTAGCGCGAGGTTTAGACCCGGTCTATATTTGACGAAGTGCAAGGGCTGTGAGGCAGCGCCCGTCCCCGCCTGCCCGCTCCCCGCTCCCGGGGCCGGCGGAGGAGAGCGGAGCCGGGCGGGCCGGGCGCGCCGGGCGTCGAGGCAACGCCGGCGGGCCTCCGCGCGGTCCCCGGGGAGGGAGGCGTGCGGAGAAGGGGGGGCGGGGGGCGGCAGCGTGCCCCAACACATGCTCCTGACATTTGCGAGCGGGGTAATGCAATTAGGAAACTCGATTACAGGGCGGCGGCGGGGCTGGGGGAGCCCCGGGTCTTTGTTCCCAGGAAGATGGCGCCGGGGTCTGGCCGGCGGGATTTAGCGTGCGCCTCTCCAGGCCAAGGTGGAGGGGGACGAGTGCCGACCTTTCTGGGTGGCAACTTAATTTCTGCAGCCTAATCGTGTTGGGGAGGCAGGTACCATCCATCAGAGCGAGTTCCCCGCACGGCGCCGAGCGGGGACAGGCTGCCTGCCCGGCCGGGCACGGCCGCGCCCGGCCCAGCGCTCTGGGGCACCAAACCCACTCCGTCCCAAAAAAAAAAAAAAAAAAGGAAAGACAAAACAACGTAATAAAAGCTGCCGCTTGTCCCTGGCAGGCTCAGGCGTGGCTCGGGAGTCCGCCCAGGAGGGCCTCGAGGGTCCGGGGGCCGCCGGGGTGGGTGGGTGCCCCTGTCTGCCTGGGCTCGGGCTCCGGCGTAATGAAACCCACATGGGTTTCTTGGCTTGGGAGGGCATTTAATAACTCCCGACGGCAGGGGACGGCTGGCTGGGGAGCGGGTTGCCAGCCCCGGCCGGGGCGGCGAGCAGCCTGCGGGCGCCGGGCGAGGCCAGTTCCGCGCGGCCTGCGCGGCCCCCGGCGCCCCGCTCCGCGCCGCTCCGCGCCCGCCCCGCGCCCAGGCGTGGTGGAGCTGCTGCTTCGGAGCCTTCCTGGAAGAAGTCGATTTGTTCTTGTACCTGAAGCAGGTGATGTTTATGCAGAGACATCTGAATGACAGCAGGAGCGAAGGACAAATCTAATAAAGCCTAATAAACCGTGAGAGTCTAAATGTCATTAAACTTACAAAGATGAGACTCCAAATCACCAAAAAGGTAAATGTCTTCATTAGTCTGATCTCTGAAGACTGTCGAACATTTCATTAATTTATAATTTATGATTGTTTGACAAATATTGAAAAGTATGTAAATATGAGGGGGATAATGTCTTTTCTGCGGGAGATAAGGAAATGACCCAAACTGTACGTGCCTGCTAGATTACACACGAGGTTCCATCTATCTGTTATCAAACTGTGCTTTCCCTTTATACAACATATTGTGCAACTGACAAGTGAAATAGTGCAGATAAACCAATGGTTTAAAACGTAATAAAGACAACAGCCATTTGCATTTTTTACATTTTATTACAAAGGTAATTTACTATGACACATTTCTGAATGTAATTTATGAAAACATTTTAAAGCAATTATATAATGTATACAGCACTCGGAGACACAGAAAGGCAGATAAATAATAATCTTATGGATCTTCAGAGACTTTCTATAACGCTGAAAATACAGACTTTCGCAGGAACAGCAGTAAAACATAAAATCATAGAAATAAAATGCAGAATGATGTAATAAAGAGGAAATGGGTATACTTCGAACTGGAATTGCAACATTAGATATTCAAGGAAGCAATCTCATCTATTCCAAAGAACTAGATCATCTCAGAACATTAATTTTTTTCCTTCCCCTGCCTTGTGAAACAGGCGTCTGAAGGAAAAGAGGATTCCTGAGGAAAAGGTCTCGCGTCCCAGTCCTCTTTGGCGGACCAAGAAGTGGACCTTCCAGCGGGGATCCCGGGGAGGCAAGGAGCAGCGTCAGCCTCCCTCCGCTCTCCTGTGACAAAGGGGGATTAGGAGTTTATTATCGCTCTTCGTCTGGGGAAGAGCGGGGGCAGGAGGCGCTGCTTTACGCGTGCAGAAGTCGCTGCGCGGGGCCGGGGCCCGGGGGTGCGGGCAGGCCCGGGGGGCTGCCAGCCCGCCCGCCTGCCCCCTCGCACCCCTCCCGGCAGGACCCGGTGGAGGTTTCCACAGTCTCGCCGCTTCTCAGCACAGCGCACACTTGCTCGTGCCCCAGTGAAGTCCACTGGTTTGGTGGGCGAGGGGCACGGGGCGGACCCCGGCGTGGGGTCCTGCGCCCTCTCCGCCCGCCCCCTCCGCTCGCCGCTCCGCGGCTCTCCGCGGCTCTCCGCGGCTGGTGCAGGAGCGCCTCGCTGCTTACCGTGGAGAGCAGGGAGACTCCCAGAAACCGAGAGGGGACAGCATCGCCTGATAAATGTCTCCAGGTGCCTCCAACAAGGTATTTGCACCCAGAGGGACAGCAAACCCATTGCGTGCAACTGCCTGGCTTCCCCCCCCCACCCCCCAAAGCCACCCAGTAGACAATAAGCCACGAAGCAGAGTTTTGTAAAAGCCCCGCATTCCCCAGAACGGGCTCTGTGTCTTTGTCTTTATATAAAACAGTGCCCTTTGGCCAAATGTGCTCGTAACGAGCTTGTAAAACAAACCAGAAATCTCAGCTCTTCCTCGAGTCTACAAGCAAGTCGCTTTATTCCCAAATCTTGCAAATATGTTAGGAGTGTTAGAAGTGGGACTAAAAAGCCCCCTGGCAGAGCTGGTTACCTGCTGTGAGCCTCACTGCCACAGACCCTTTCACCAGACATATTAAATCTCTTACCCTAAGAAAACAGGCACTTGTCACAATTGAAACCCGACGTATCGGGGCAGCGGGATGTAACAGTTTAGGGAACTTTTTATTTCCCCCGGAGGCCCTTCCGAGCGGAGGTCCCTAACACGCCTCCCCCGAGAGGCCTGAAGGGTCTGCCCTGGCTTCAACGTCTCTGAGGGCCACGTCCAGAGAGGTGCCCCTCGCCGGTCCCCCCTGCCGGCTGCCAGGACCTTGCCTCTGGCCTGGCGCTCAGTTATTTGTGGGGCGAAAGAGATTTCGATGAGATCGCAGGTGATTCCCCCCCCCCCGGGACCCGGTTTTTATGTGTCGTGTCCCCCCCTCGCCGGTTGTCCCGGCTGTCTCCCCCGACGGAAGGTCCCGGGTGCCGGCCCCAAGCCCGGGGCCGGCGGGGCGGGTGCGGCGGCAGCGCTGCCCGGCGCCGGGACTCGCCACCCCGGCCCTCCAGCAACCGGGGACGGGTGCCGCCAGCTATGCCACCCCCGCCCCGCCCTTCGACAACACGCTACCATTCTTTCCCAGCTCTGAAGTATGTGTTTTATTATAGATTATTTAATTTGGTGAGCAACATTCCCACCGCCCTGAGCACAGCCTAAGTGGAAAAAGGTTTACTTGGCATTGCGAAGCAATTTCCATAATAATAATTAAAAATAAAAAGAAGCCAACGGCGCGCACACAAGCGAAAAAGCTCTCCAAACCTCGCCAGAGGGGCTGAACCGGCTTCCCCCGACCTGAGTTGCGAGGTTTTCCGCCCAAACGAGCCCTCATCTCTTTTCTCTAATGGAGACAAGAAACAAGAGGTGTCCTGTCCTACCATCCCACATCTGCTGCCAGGGCAGGTCCTCCCCGTCCAGTCCTTACACGGCTGTTTGTGAGCATCTTGGCTAACAACTGGCAGCTGTCGAAAACTGGCAAAATGTCCCCTGTAATTTAAGTTCAATATATGTCAGGCGACGGAAGGACACTGGCAACTCATTTCTAGGGCGCAAATGATTTCTTGCAACACTCGCGGGTCTGTAACTCGCAACGAAAGGAGGAAAAAAGGCAGAAGAGGCCAGAGGCTGGGCAGGGCTGGGAGAAGCCCACCGATCCCTTAGTCATAAAAGTGTACAATGGAAGGGCTTTATTGTCTCTCGTTGAGCAGTTCATAAGTGACCCCGTTTATTTCTGAATAGCCATGTTTTGATGACTTATAGTATATGCAAAAACAAACTTTCCCGCGGTGTTTTTTTTCTCCGTCATGCTTTTCTTTTCAAACAGCCAGATGATTTTAAAAAGAAAAACACCCAGAAATGATAAATCGCGTCGCATAGCTAATGGCTGGAGGGCGCGTTTACCAATTCATAATCATTTATTCTTGGTGATGTATGACCCTTACTCTTAAATCTCAAAAGCTTCTATTTGAAGGTGTAAATAGCTTTTTCCCCCCTTGCAGTAAACCTTACTGCATTAGCAGTGATTGATCTCCTGTACAATTCGTCCCAGAGTGCTATTTTAGAGGGGGAACACTGGCTTTTGGAGATTAACTGGGGAGTCTGTTACATATTAATGAACCTAGGAGATATACTAACGTTTTGGTAATTTAGTTATTTGTGTCTATAGCTTTCGCCGTTATTTTCTCTTAGACCCCCGCGGTTGTTATACATCGAATTAAAAAGTGGTCCTTCAGCATCATTTTTTCAGTGGCAACTAAACGCCATTTAATGTGAAAAACAAATGTTGACTTGTCTCTTGAAGGAAGTGCGTTTCTTGGCAAGACATCAAAGTGTTTTAAACTGTATTAGAAGGGTTTGTTAGTTTTCTTACCCGGAGCCTACGGTAATGTAAGAAAACAGCCTCTCGGCGGAGGCAGCCCCTCGGAGGGGGGAGCGGGCGCTGCGCAGCGCTGCACATAGGTGCACGCTCGAGAGGCGGTTTTAGCTGCAGCGGGAATGCACGGGCACCTCTTGGCTGGGATTACAGCCTTGATTAACGTGCTAATGAATAGGGATGTTAAAGAGTCGTCCGGAAACCCGTCTGCGAGAAGGAGGAGTGAGAAACTCCTAGGCTGGGCTTAGCCTGCAGAGAGACCAACTTAACTAAAACGCCATTAACCTACTGCTCCTTAGCAGACACTCGGGCAAAACACCTCGGAAATGTCTGAGACGGGGCCGAGGCGGAGGCAGGAGGTGGAATCCCTGCCGGGCTCTAGCCTTTGCCCCTGCAGCTGATGCGGGGCTGCGGGGCGGGCAGCCGGGAGCGGCCGGGCCGGGCACCGCGCCCTCGGCGGCGGGGCAGCCGCTGCCCGGCTCCTGGGCGGAAAAATAGGGTCTGGGGGCTGAGGGGGAGGGAAAGGAGCCCGGCGGTTTTTTTTTTGCAGCGGTTCCGCTCCCTATTAACTTTGACATCTTGCGCGGATTTATAAATTAGAGTTCATTATGCTCGAAGGTCGTTAAAGTAGGCAGCTCAGCTAAGAATTAATGCGTGCAAACCCCCTCGCTACAGCTGGCTTCGCCCTGAGCTGTCTGGTGGGCTCAGAAAGCAGGCGGAGGCTACAGCCACTCCAGCGGGCAAGGAGAGGTACCGGCCCCTCCTGCCCTCCTCCGCGCCATTGATCGCCGGTACCTATAAAGGTTGAAGCGCAGCTGGCCACCAGCCTGGAGAGAGCAGCGAGCGGATCCCCGGGTCAAATGGATCTGCCCTTATTTTTGAAGGGAACGAACATGTTTCCCCCCCCGCGCCCCGTCCCAGAGTTAAACGTTTGTTTAGGACAAACTCGAGAAGCAACAGTCTTCGCGAGAACCTTGTTCTCCCCTTCTCCTTGTGAATAACAAAGTGATCATAGGCTACTCGGCCAGTTGGCGAGGAGAGAACTTTTGTTTTCTGGGGCGATTTATGTTCTTTATAAATATGTGGTTTGGAAAATAAAAAGAGACTTGAAAACGTTGTTACAATGAAAAAGGACAAATTAGAAGACATTTTCTGTGATCAAAGGAGGAAGAGAAAGCGAGTAGGGGTATTCAAAAAGCTTGACTTATTCACACAACTCCTTTGGAGCCCAGGGGCAACAAGCGTGTCTTACATTGAAAAGGCGGCTCTATTCAGAGTGCAGGTGCGAAGTGGTGTGGCACATTCTGCCACATTATGTAAAGGTTGTTGGAGATTAGTGTTCAGACTTAATAACTAAAGCGCTTGATTTACATTGGAAAAAAGCCCCCTCATCCGTGAAAGCAAAATAATTTAACGCGTGATCATTTCGAGTGCTGCTGATATCCTAATACTTGCATTGTTCTCGGCCAAGTACTAGAGGAGCGCGGATTGATGCTTTTGGGAACCTATCATTTACAGCCACTGAACTCCGCTCAGAACTGGAGGTCTGGAGGGGAGATAAAAGAAGGGCACAAGAGAAAAGTTTCACATTAGGGGGGAAAAAAAAAAAAAGAAGGCAAAAACAATATAAATGTGACAGTTCCCCTCCTCCCCGCAGACCTCTCCGCGCCTCCTGCCCGGTGCCAGGGCGAAGCGGCACCGAAAAATTGGGCTCAGGTCTCAGGCACTTCTCTACTCCGCCTTCCCCCGTCGGAGCAGAATTACTTACCTTACTAATTATTCATATTTATGTAAATGTCATTAGTTAATGTAACTTTCTATAAAAAGATAATCAGGCGAGAACGGAGCATAGGTATTACCTTAAGTGCATTGGCTCTGGTTGTTTCATTCATATGTTAATACACGTGATGCAGTAGTGCCAGGCGTGGGGAGGGGGGAGAGGAGGGGAGAGGAGGAAGGCGAGGGAAAGAAATTAAATAATAATAACAAAGCCCCACAAAGGCTTGAAGTTTGCATCGCGGGATCAAGGAGCACGATGCCTTCTGATGCACTGAACAAAGGGGGACCCGGCGCCGTCCCAGCCGCTCCGGCTGCCCGGGCATTCCGGCAACTTTGGGTGGCTTTTTTGTTTGTTTGTGTCCCCACCTCTCCTGGAGGAGAGTTTTATGCTTCAAACCGTTTCGACCGACCCAAATCCTCGTGCCGGGCTGAGACCCTCCGTTCCCCAACGACCCGAATGAAAGTATCTTTGTACGGGACACGCACCAATTAAAATTGCAATACCTTTCTGCATCCCTCTTTAGGCTAAGCGTTTTAGGGCCATTTCCATAAACTCTCCGCGAGAATAAAGGCTATAATGGGAACAAGGTGAGAAAGCTGTTAACCATTGTTTCAGCAAGAAAAGGTCGTAAGTCAGGCAATTGGTGTCTGACCTGTCAGGATAAGGTATAAAGGCTTTATTCATGCAGTCGCTCACGATTTTCTCAGCTCTCACAAAAGTGTTTTTATGATTCTGTTTTCTTACCTCGTTCCTTAATTAAAAAGCTGAATGATTAGAATAGCACCTGCATAATGTCTGGACGACGCCTGCATACTAATTCGCGAGTCTTTACATCTAGTAATTATAACATAAAATCACAGATTGAATAAAACAGAAGGATTTTGCCCCTAAAGCCCTGCTAATCCCCTTTTAAAAGAGTCTGCTGAAATAATTCAGAACAGTTTCCGGAAGTTGGATTACCGACTCTTTTTTGACTATTTACAATGAAATGATATTTCACACTTAAAGGAGTCTCTGTATTTCTACAACAGGTTTTTAAAGGTGGCCTGTTTTCTAGACAATAACAATCCAGTGACTCCTTCTTTCTTTTCCTACTCATTTCTTTCTCTCTCCCCCCCCCCTCCTTCCTCCCAGCAAGATCTTCATCTTTATCAAGTATACGCGAAGATTAATCTGTCCTCAGGTAGGGAGAACAAAACCTCCCCCCTTGAAACCTCCCTTTGACTCCCCACCCCGGGACTCCCAGCCTGGCCACCCCCGGCCCTGGGGGGACGAGGGGAGAGCGCTGCGTGAGGGCAGCCCAGTTTTGCCCAAGTTCAGATGCACCCGCTCGCAGGAGCAGGCGGTGGAGCAAGGAGCTCCCATTGCTTCACTATTGCCCCCCCAGGGCAGAGGGTAATTTAAGACAACAGTGACTAGTCAAAAGTTGAAGAATACATTTTTTTTGTGGGTCTTCCCAAAACAGCTGGGGGGGGGGGGAGGGAAAGGGGGGGGCGGATCCGCGCTTTTGTCTGGCTTTCAGGGCGGGCTGGAGCAGGTATCTTCAGGGGCAGCAGCGAGGCAGGGCGAGGGCGGGAGGGAGCCGCTGGCCGCGGGCAGCGCGGTCCCGGGGGGGAGCCCCCGGCCCGGGCGGGCGGCGCGGCCCCGCACGGCTCGCCCCGGCCCCCGCTCCCCGGGTGCTCAGCCGGGCACCCCGGGGTGGCTTCCCCAGTCCGCGCACACCAGCACAGTGACCCGGAGAAGGGTTTTGCAGCAGTAATGAGCCCATCCTCTGGGTAACATTGGCTTAGGGGAACAGAAAAAAATAAAAATCAGCCGATTTGTTAGGGCGTCCTGTTTATTTAAGGAAAAAGGTTTCCTCGTAGCCCGGCGCGCTCCAGCCCGGCCATGGGGTCGACTGCCGCGGTTGAAGAAGAAGAAAACGGAGCTGATGCGCGGATTTCCAAGCGCGGGAGCTGGTGCCCGAAGCCGCGGGGTCTCGTCGCCTAATCCGGGCGAGCTAGCGCGGTCCTCGCCTCGGAGCGGGGTAGCTCCAAATGCAGAAGAAGTTGAGAACAAATTCAGCCTCACGGAAAAGCTGCAGAGGTTTCTCTGAGCTGTTGCCATCACTAGAAACACCTTAATCTGGTGTGCTTTTGCGTTTTGGTTTTTTTTTTTTACTGTTAAAGAGTTGTTTTTGCGGTGACTTTTGTCGTCCCCCCTCCTTCTCCTCCCCCAGTGTAATCCTGCAAAAACTCTAAATCATCAGCGAGAAAATGGAGTCAATGTGTCATTCAGCATTAAAAATCTGGGGGTTTTAACTAAAAGCTTTAATTGCTATTCTGGCCCCATTATAACCATGGGAACGACGTGCGCTGTTGGGATCTCAGAAATGTTACATATCCCTTAAGCAGGCGCTCCCCTTGTTTGTTTACTCTAGCTTACTTTCATTTATATCCCAGGAATATTCTTTCACCAGACGACACACGAAGAGACAAAGGGTGTAAATAAACTAACATATGGCCCAGAGGTTTTAGAGAAGCTGGAGCCGCTTAGCAAGTCATGTGGGTGATACTGGGAATCCGACTTCTCTCCTTCCCCCACTCCCGCGTAACCTCCGCTTCCCTGCGTTCTCCTTCTACCTTCTCACGATAAGTCACGCTCGTGTCGCGACCGGCTTTGGGGGACCAGCTGCTTTTTCCTTCGGTCTGGAAAAATCTAGGCAGCGAAGGGATGGGGAGGGATGGGCGCACGTCCTTGTGTCTGTGCCCCTACGTGCAGCTGGAAAAAAAAAACCCTTGACATAACAAATGTGCGTGGGGATGCGTGTACACACGCACACCAGCCCTGGACGCGGTCGGTCCCGGGTGGGGTGGGGGGGTCGGGCCGCGGGGAGCGGCGGCGGTGCGGAGCAACCCGGGCCGGGCCGGCCCCTCGGAGCCGGGCAGGCTGGCGGGGGCGCAGGGGAGGGCTAAGCAACCCGACACAGGCAGAGACACTGGACAAGGACCTTTTTCTGTCTCTTTTTTTCTTTTTTTTTTTAATTTCCCCAATTGTGATCCATTGCAGGGGTTTTGTCCCAAAGAGCCCAAATGGTGGCTGAGCCCCCGCTCGGGCTGGGGAGGTGCGGTGTGTTTAACCGCACGCTGCACCTCCTGCCCCTCCGCTTCTCCCGATAAGGCGGCGGAAACGGGCCTCGGTTACCGATTCATATTTCTAATCTTCCTTTCCTGAACATACAATGTTCTTTTGTTAAATGAATGGTCTTTAATTAATGCGCTCGCACAATGCAGGGGCTTGCATGGGGATCGATGATAGGAAGCAACAGGGGATGGTTCCCTCCAAAATGGTTTGTCAGCATTGAGAAAGAAAAGGCAATGTCTATAAAAGGACCACTAATAATGCCCACACGTCTCTCACCATGTTGTCTGAGGGGACATTCCTTCCCTTGTTGACAGTCAAGTGTAATAAGTACATGTCTTCGCTCAATCATTATAGACCATAGAATTGTATTCTTCAATTAGCATGTACTGTTAGCCCTCCTTTCCTTTATGGGCCGTTTTTTTGTCTTTTACAGAGCAGCAAAAATGTTTTCCTTCGGTTCTTTTTCTTGAATTCTTTCCTTTCTTTCAATATTTCCTTTCTTTCTCTCTCTCTCTTTCTGTAGCCAAACGTATTCTTGATTGACAATATTCCTACCAGCCAAAGCCAACTTTTTGTCATCTCTCTGTGTTAGGCAACTTCTTTCGAGTTTTCCTTTTTTAAAAGGAGTCAAGGCAGCGCGCATGCGCACGGCGCCCGCCGGGGTTAGGACCGCTATGTGCCCAAGGCTGCCGCATCCCTCTAAATTGCAAAGCTGAGGTTTAAAAAGTCCTGCGAAGAAAACTCTGAGCGTGTTGGGGAGCTGCGAAACCCTGCAACGTATTCAAATCGGTTAGGGGAATATTCACGGCGGAGAAGGCTTACCTTCAGACTATTTTAGCTGACGGATGAATTTCCTCCCTTAAAAAGAAATAAAATGCTCTAAATCCTCCCAGGAACCTTATAAAAAGTGCCACTGGGACGGGGACTCATTTGGGGGGGCAAATTCTTCAATCCAACAGTTTTGTCCCTCACCCGCCCTGCCAAAACAATAACCCCTCGGGGGCGGAGGGGAGCGGCAGCCTTTCGGGGGCGGCCCCGGCTGGAAATTCTCGCCAATATCCAGAGTATTAGTGACCCCAGAACAGCAAACTGCGTGCGCAGGAGTCGGGGTGCCACCGCAGAGGTAACCGGGGGGGGGGACAACAAAGGGACAGGGCTCCCCTTGGTTGCCACTGGGCTCTGTTTTCGCACTCCGCACCTCCGTCACTATTTAAAGAACTAATTCATTTGAAGTCTCCGATCTGAAAAATGTTATCCCAGAAATGAAGCCAAAGAAGTGTTTTGTTTTGTTCTTTTAATGCAAATGCCAACCTAAAACGATTAACATTAAAAGAGACCAACAAAAACCACGCATTAGTACTTGATTGTACACCACATTAATAGTACACCGGTTTGGGGAATTTTTTTTCAACCAATATAAAAACCAACAGAAAGAGAGGGTTGAGTACACAGTGTTTCAGGAATGGCTCGGTATCATCAGTACAAACACATATTTTAAAAGTACACATTTGTAAAAATAACCGTAGAATTGAAACGTTTATAAATATTTATTGTAAAAAAATCCAAATATTAAAAATAAATAGTATGTTCAAACACGCAACAGAAGATTCCCTCATTACCAAACATGTGATGAAGGAAAATATGGAATATAAGAAGTCTGGAAAGAGATACAGCATATCAACGTTGCAAATGTCTTTTGCGAGCTACATTTTCAGAGGTTTCTTCTCTGTACAGTTCACAAGGAATGTGGTAGATCTTCCCATAAATATGGCAAGATCCAGGATTAATAATAATAACATTAATAACAACAACAATAATAATAATAACAATAATAATAATGATGATGATGATAATAATAATAATACCCACTCCACTGCAGTTTGACTCGGTCTTTACTCAGGAAAAGCCCCATTAAATTAATGGGGTTGCTTAGAATGGCAGGATTGGGCTCAGATCATTCTGTAGCAACTAAAACAGAAGTACACCGATGAGTTACAACTTCAAGGAATTCGTGTTACGAACAGAGCATTTCATCATCTCCAATGAGAAACTACTAAATAAACCTTGATCGGGGAATCATTTCAGCATACACCGTGGTGTTTATAAAATGAAGATACAAAAGAGATGCAGTTTGACTATCTTTACACTTACGGACGATAAAACATGAGAGCATATGGAAGCCATCGCTTTGAATGCGTTAACAACTTCGATACATTGCAGTATATACATGCTTAATAGGTATTCGGACTGTTAAAATGATCAAAGCCTTTACTCTTATGTCTACGCTCTTGCTTTCACTCTACTGGAAAGAAAACGTTTGTTGGTCACATACTGGTGTTAATGAAACCCCACATCTCTGCCTTCTCCCAAGAATCGCATTCTGTGCAGCATATGTGTAGGAATAATTTATTAGACGGAAAAGTTCAGAGGATGAAATGCAAAAAAATGGACATCATTTCAACTTTCGAACAGTAAGGTCATACAGACATCTATGGAGATCTGTACACGGACAGAGTTTCACACAGCCACAGCCACGTACATCCAGATGTATGTCTATACACAGGATTCGATAGTTTGGTATTTTCTGCACCCTCTGGGCCCCTAAAGTTATCTTTAAAAGTTTGATTTTATCTCTTTAGAAACGGTTTAAAGCTAACGGGCAGGGTGAGTTTGACAGAGAGGAGAACAAATCGCTGACAAAGAACCTTTTACGTTTCATCAGCGTTGTTAGGACGACGAGCAGGAATTTCTCAGATAATAACTCCCACTTCAAAGATTTCTCAGCTCAATAGAAATTGGACCATCCTTTTTATTCAACCACAAGGGCTGGCACTAAAGACGACTCAACTGTTTGAATTTTTTTTCATCGTGTTTATTTTTCCCCCTATTCACTAGGGTACTTGGATAAAATAAACAACAAGACAATTACTGGAACATGGACTTCTAACTTTCCCGGGCCCATGGCCCAGCGCCCATGGCCCCGGCCGTGCGGGTGTCAAGTTCCTCCGCACCGCGGAGCCTCCGCTCGCCGCCGCGCAGCGCAGCGCAGCGCAGCGCCGGCCGGGCAGGGCAGGGCGGGGTGGGAAGGGGGGGCACAGGCAGCTCCCCCCGGCCCTCGCCCCGCTTTCACGGGTCCTGGGGGGGCTTCCATCCGCACACCTACTCCCCGGGGCCGAGGCAGCCCAAGGGGGGAAGGGGGGTGTCTTTCCATCCCCACCCTACCTTCCCCTGCGGGGGGTGGGGGGCAGGAGAGGGAAGCGCTTCTCGGGCTTTGTGGCCGGGTTTCGTTGCGAGAAGCCGGTCAGAAATGCTGGGGAGAGGGGACGGGAGCCGGCCCCGGGCCTGGCTGGCAGCCCCTTACTTTGGGGAGAAGGAGAGCGGGGCTACAACGCCGGAGCGGAGCCCGCCTCGGGGGGAGGGCGAAGCCCAGCAAACCCCAACTCCGCCGAAGTGCATTAGGTGGAGGAAGTATATCTCTAGCGGGGAGCAGATTGAGTGTATTAAGCTAGCATGAAACCAAAGGTCAGTGCAAATGTATCTTAATAGACTGTCTCAAATGGAGTGTGCCTCCTTTGAAGGCCGCTTGCTATTGCTCTCCTCATTACCATAGCGATCCTAACGTGGCATGCTGATGCACCATAAAACTCACACTTTCAACCCCAAAATCAGGCCCTTTGAACAACCCGAGCTTGATTAGACCTTTCTCCTTTTCTTTTCCCCCTTAAAAACCATTTCCTTGCCTTTAGAAACTCTCCCTCAAATCCCAAACGCATTCTCTGATCCCGGCAGAAAGCAGAAACAAAAGTGAGCTGAGGCGACGGTTCAAGCGGGCCTTTTCTTCCTGACAGTCTTATCCATTTTTATTATGGTCTGGAACAAGTGCCCTGTTCGCGTGGGTTTTGTTTACCGGAAATTAAATGAAAATGATTTAGTTCGCGTCAAACAAAAATATATACTTGTATACACAAGAAAAAGGGCCTGTTAGACGTAAATATTATGTCCTTAATGAAAAGACTGGACGGGCTCCAGACTTCGCCTTTCACTATTTAAGTATGACTTGCCTATTGCCATAGAAATCCTAACTTACCATGAAGATTCACCGTTGTGAAGAAATACTTCTTTGTGCGAGCTTGCTTTGATGTCTAAGGCATAAGATTCAGGCTTTCAGCTGCGTCTGTCTAGATTACCTTGAGAGCAACGGGGTAGACATCTGTAACAAGCAAATGAAAAATTAAAGGTGATTAGCCTGCACATCCAAACACTTCTGTAAATAAAGAAATAAACAGATCTCAGGACACGATGGAAGCATCCTCCCTGCCCGCAGCTGGCTTCTGGACCTCTGGATTGCCGCGACACAAGTTTCAGGGGCTGCAGAGGGGCACACTTCTCCCCTAGTTTAGGCTCCTCTCTCGCACACTTCTCTCGCCTAGGTAATTCCCTACGTGTACAAGCCGGTAGCGACCCGCCGTTGTCACTATTCGAGGCGTTTAAACACACGTTGTCAAGTTTGGGCGAGTGAAGACGGGAACCCCGACTTGGTGCCTCGGGAGGAAAATAAGGCTGCATCAGTAGGGGAGGCGCTGGGCGTGGGGGTGTGTTTAGCCACCGGCCAGCTATTTATTTTCCCGTAGCTTTTATATTTATACATATATACACGTATATATATGTACGTGTGCACGTGTGCACGTGTGCAGAGTTGCACACACACGCTAACCCCAGTCAGCTGGGTGCAGAGGTGAGGTGTCAGGCACGAGAAGATGCGGTTTACCGCAGCCTTCTGTCTGCGCTCAGCAAGCCGTGGAAACCTCTTCCAGCAGCAGCCCCTGCTATTTATTTGCCTATACTATCTGGTGTTCTTAAACATCATTAAAGTAATTAAAGCGGCACCGTTCGGCAGTTTCAAGCTTCCCCAGTGAGGGGGCTTGTTTCTTTATTTTGGTTCCCCCCCCCCCCCCCCCCCTTCTTTCTTCCTCTGAGCCAGAGGAGTGAACCCCGTGGCTTTGCGTAGGGTCTAGCTTGAAGCTCTGGGGCAGGATGAAGGTGCTAAAGCCGCGCTGCCGGACCGGTGCAAGAATTTGTCATCGGGACTATTCGCAGGGCAGACGCCGTGGTGCAGCGGCCCGGGGGCCCCGCGCTGCCGGGGGGCTGCCCGGCCCCGGCCCCGGCCCTTGCCCGGTGACGTCACCGAGCGGGCTCTGCCCCCCCCCCCCCCCCCCCGGGAAGCCCCAGCGCCCACGGTTCAACAGGAGCCACACTCTGGGTGGGGACGGGCATGTTTGGGTATTAGAAGTCATTACCAGTGGGAGCTAAAACGGACAGTCAATCATCGCACCCCCCTGGGCCTTTCTTTATTAGAGACTACTGGGGGGGGAAATATATATATATATATATATATATATGTATTTATATGCAGCAACAGGGAAAAGTAAGGAGATTCTTTACAGAAACGTCTATCGAACGGGTTAATTAATCAAAAAATTTAATGGATCCATTTTGTACAATTCGGTAACAAATAATAGTTTATATATATATATTTCTTTAAAAAACACACTCTCACAGAAAATAGTGGGCGAACAGAACACTGCAGCACACGCTACTGTTGACAAGAGAAAATCTGTACAGCCAAAATCTGTATGAAACCACTTTGGTCCTTCGGGGAGGGGAGGGGAGAGAAAGGGAGGGGAAGAGAGGGGAAGGGAAGAGAAGGGAGGGGAAGGGAAGGGAAGGGAAGGGAAGGGAAGGGAAGGGAAGGGAAGGGAAGGGAAGGGAAGGGAAGGGAAGGGAAGGGAAGGGAAGGGAAGGAAGGGAAGGGAAGGGAAGGGAAGGGAAGGGAAGGGAAGGGAAGGGAAGGGAAGGGAAGGGAAGGGAAGGGAAGGAAGGGAAGGGAAGGGAAGGGAAGGGAAGGGAAGGGAAGGGAAGGGAAGGGAAGGGAAGGGAAGGGAAGGAAAGGAAAGGAAAGGAAAGGAAAGGAAAGGAAAGGAAAGGAAAGGAAAGGAAAGGAAAGGAAAGGAAAGGAAAGGAAAGGAAAGGAAAGGAAAGGAAAGGAAAGGAAAGGAAAGGAAAGGAAAGGAAAGGAAAGGAAAGGAAAGGAAAGGAAAGGAAAGGAAAGGAAAGGAAAGGAAAGGAAAGGAAAGGAAAGGAAAGGAAAGGAAAGGAAAGGAAAGGAAAGGAAAGGAAAGGAAAGGAAAGGAAAGGGGAGGCAAATCAGTGGCTTGCAAACAGACTGGAGCGAGACGGTCGGAGCGGGGAGGGTGTGTGGCAGGGAGGGAGGAGGCGGCAGCACCCCGGCCGAGGCGGGAGCAGCCCTCCCGTGTGCGGGGTGCCGGGAGCTCAGGCTGGAGCCCGCCGCCGGCCCACCCGCGTACTCCGCAGCGCGTCGTCTCTCCCTCTGCCAAGCGCCTCTCTCTGCCTCTCCCGCTCGGCCTCCCCGTGCCCCGGAGCAGCGCTCCCCGTCCCCGGTCGGGCGAGGGCCGCCCGCCGCCGCCCCGCCGCCCGCGGCGCGCCCTAGCAGCGGGGCCGGGGCTCGCCGTGGGGGCGCGGCGGCGGGGGGGCGGCGGGGGGCGCGGGGGGGCCGCGGAGCCCCGCGCCCTGACACACGTACCATTCGCTCAGGTTGGCGGCGGGCTGCGCGGGCGCGGAGGGCTCGGCGTGG